>NC_061500.1:464648-629648 GCF_022539355.2 Hippoglossus stenolepis | reverse complement strand
GACTGAAAAACACAAACCTGCTGAAGATACGAGCAGAACACAAGTTCAGCTGCGACGTTTCACATGAAATGAACGAAATGAGCCTCAAACAGCTTCTGTCTCACAACTTCATCGGCAAAAAGAACATGTTAGTTCAGTTAATCATGAAAGAAGCTAAATATTAACAATGACAAAAGTGATGGAGTTCCCCAAGGCTCCGTTCTCGAGCCTCTTCTGTTCAGATGATGTAAAATATCCCAAAGTAATTATACAGATGGTGACCAAATTTATTTAGACTAGAAGCACAACCACATTATTTTTATTTCTCATATTTATTGTGTTAATTATTGAGCTTTAGATTTTCAGCTGTCTCCACTTGGTTCCAGTCCTCATGCTAAGCTAAGCTAACAGTCTGCTGACCCCTGCCCCAGAGTCAATGTACAAACATGAGTTATTCTTGTTGGTGTGTTTACGACCTAGTTTTCAAAATCTGGTGTCCCAGTCGTCACTGAACCAACGATGTGGAACACATCAGTCCAGTTCTCAGTGATTTGAATATTCTGGTATTGGTTCATTCATCTCTGAAGCTTCCACAGTTCTCGGGTCTATAAACCTACAAAAACCTTTAGTGTTGCATGTTTTATATAAACAACACCAACAAATCTAAAGTGTGGATTTCACGCACGTACAACAGACATTAATTTACTGCATGAGAAGAAAACATATTTATATTCACTAATTTGAAAGCTTTTCTTTTAGTAGAGCCTCCTCACTCCTGAAAACTGAATCCGGAAATATGTCGAGTTCACATGACACCTTGACGCGTCCTCACTGCTGGTGTCATGAGAATCTAGAAATGAGCTCAGAGACCAGAGGAGCTTGATGTCCACAACAACCCTGCAGTGAATGAGCCAGATCTGTCCTCCTACCTGTCCATCTACACTAAAAACCACGGCAACCAGGAGACTCGTACCTGTCGAAGACCACGGCGGCGAAACTGGGCTCGGTGAAGACCACTTCCCCAGCGCTGAGCTCCTTGGTGGCCTCCAGGCCTCGACCTTTCTTCCCTGCATCAAACAGGGCAGCACTCTCCATGTTGCCTACTGTCATTGTACCGGCCAAACAGAAGACAGGAGTCAGAGGCGGCGGAGGGCGGGACGGGCTCAGGGGTAAAGCTGCAGAGTCTGGAGAGTCCTCATGGAGCACTTGCACCTCTTTCCTTAGCCCGACCCCTGCTGCAGCCAAAAATAACCTCACCTCCTCCAGGAGTAATACCACCTCCCCAGAGGGGGGCGGGGGGAGCGGTGGGAGACGAGAGGGGCGGGTGGGGAGCAGGGGGACGTAGCAGAGGTTCAGATGCACTGTGGAGCTCGTCCCCTTGTTTGGGTCGATTCCCCGTGGGATATTTTGGTCCACAGCAGCTGTGACTGTCTGTCAGAGCTGTATGACAGGAAACAGATTCAGTGCATCTCTGCTTTTCTTTTTCTTTTCACGATACAGACGACGTTCCTCTGGTCTCCTTCCCTCACTGAACATTTAAAGTTGAGTTTCTTGGCCACTGGGGGGCAGCAGGACGAGCTGTGAACACGTCACTGTCAGCAGATTCCCTCTTTATAAAAATGTTCGAAGACTCCGGGTCCAGAAAGTGATGCCAACGGGAGAGCCTGAAACCTGTCTTCTGTGTAGTGACCAGCAGGGGGCGACTCCACTGGTAGTTTCTATAGAAGTCTATAGAAAGTGACTTCTCACTTTATAACGTCAGTAAACATTCAGGAGTTTCTGTCTCAGTCTCTAGTTTCAAGTCTTCTTCAAACAGCTGATGTTCATTTAGTGAATTATGATCATTTAGAGTCAAACAGACCATAAAGCACCGGGTGTGTTGGGGGGGGATACCACAGAGTGATTGACAGCTAGCACTGTCCAATGGGTGTAGGTGGCAGGTGTAAGTGGGCGTGTCCTCAAGCTCTCAGTTAGGCTCCACCCCCCGCTCCTCCAAATATGGTTACTACTGCTTTCAAAAAACCAAGATGGCGCTGGACAAGATGTTTAAACTGAGGCAGCAGCTCACAAACCAACGGTGACGGTTGATATTTGAATCCTCAACACAAACTGGAGCTTGTGTGCGACATGAATATTATTATTATTATTATTGTATCTGTGTTGTCAATCAATCAATCAATGAATCAATCAATCAATCAAAGGGATAGTTCACCGAAAAATTTCAGGAGTCAAACACTTCACAAGTGACTGAGTATTTTGCTTCTTTTGGTTTATTTCAGAAATATTAAATATCAAGTTTATAAATCTGTCAGTGATCACAGCTCAATTACTGAATATAACATAACAACACACGGAGGAACGGATGTGTAACACGTCACAAAACAAGATGGCTGCCGAGTGGCAGGACTCGACCTGAGAACACTTGAAGTGAAATGTGCTCCTTCGTGTTTTCTACCTTTAACGTCTCAATCTACGCTCTGTGTCATTACAGGCACTGAAGGTCACGATGGCCCCCCCCCCCCTAGTGGCAGGTCAGGCAATTAACTCTCTTTCTGGAATGTATTGAAAATAAATTTAACAAACTTGATTTAATCACATTTATCTAACGAAGGCTGCACACTATCAATTTAGATTGCAGTCAACTATTAAAGGTTCAGTGTGTAGGATTTAGTGACATCTAGTGGTGAGGATGCACATTGCAACACACTGGACACTGAAAGGTGCTATGAAGAGCTCGTGTTTGGTTTGTCCACTCCGGGCTCCTGTAGAAACATGGCGGAGCAACATGGCGGTCTCCGTGGAGAAGCACCCCCCCCCCCGTCATAGATATAAAGACTGTAACAAGAACACACGTCACACACGAGTCTCAGGTGATTCAACACGACTGGAAACATCAGGATGAAGAATGAACTTCTCTGAACTGTGACAGACTGGTGCTTCAACGTCACAGGTGATACCAAGGCACATGATATCGTGGGAGGTCAGCTGCCGGGTCTAGACTTCGTAGATGTCGACGTGCGATCCAGAGACGTATTGGTCCTCCAGCAGCACCTTCATCATTTTGGTGCAGGACTCGTCGCAGGTGAGCACCTGACCCTGAGCGAACATGTCTGAGAGAGACTTCCTGAGGTCGGGATCAGCTGTTCGGGATCTGGCCAACGTGAACATGTCAGTGTCCAGAGGTCCTGAGAACAGAGGACGTTGTTTATTCCTGTTAAAGAATCTGCTTCAATACAGGAATTATATCCATTCAGCACATATAAGCATGTTTTATATAAATGGAGAACAAAAGAGGTTCAAGTTAATATTTCCCACCTGGAGAGTAACTGAGCACCCGGACATCCGGCTCCTCCTCGGCCAGCACCCTGAACATCATCTCCCGAGCCGCCTTGCCGGTGCAGTACAGCACCCAGGAGCAGTGCGGCTTCAGGGCGCACAGCGACGTGACGTTGACCACGGTGCGCCTCAGACCCGGACGCCGGGGGATCGCCTCCAGGACGCTGGCCGTGAGGCACAGGGAGGAGCTGACGTTGAAGGACAGGTAGGAGTCCACCTCCGCCATGTTGGTGAAGCTTGTCATGTAACGGGAGATATCACCTAGAGAGCCTGTGAGGAGAGGAGAGGAGGAGAGGAGGAGAGGAGGGAGAGGAGAGGAGAGGGAGAGGAGGAGAGGAGGGGAGAGGGAGGAGGAGAGGAGGGGAGGAGGAGAGAGGGGAGGGGAGGAGAGGAGAGGAGGGGAGGAGAGAGGAGGAGAGAGGAGGGAGAGGAGGGAGGAGGAGAGGGAGAGGAGAGGAGAGGGAGAGGAGAGGAGAGGAGGAGAGGAGGGGAGGGAGGAGGGAGAGGGGAGAGAGAGAGAGGAGAGGAGAGGAGGAGAGGAGGGGAGGGGAGGAGAGGAGAGAGGAGGAGAGAGGAGGAGGGGAGGAGAGGAGAGGAGGGGAGGGAGAGAGGAGGGGAGGGGAGGGAGAGAGAGGAGAGGAGAGGAGAGGAGAGAGGGAGAGGAGAGGAGGAGGGAGGAGGGGAGAGAGGAGAGGAGGAGAGGAGAGGAGGAGGGGAGAGAGAGGAGAGGAGGAGAGGAGAGGAGGAGAGGGAGAGGAGAGGAGGAGAGGAGAGGAGAGGGGAGGGGAGGAGGGAGGAGAGGAGGAGAGGAGAGGAGGAGAGGGAGGAGAGGAGAGGAGGGAGAGAGGAGAGGAGAGGAGAGGAGGAGAGGAGAGGAGAGGAGAGGAGAGGAGAGGGAGGAGAGGAGGAGAGGAGAGGAGAGGAGAGGGAGGAGAGGGAGAGAGAGAGGAGAGAGAGGGAGAGAGGAGGAGAGGAGGAGAGAGAGGGAGAGGAGAGGAGAGGGAGGAGAGGGAGGAGAGGAGAGGAGAGGACAGGAGAGGAGAGGGAGTAGAGGAGGAGAGGAGGAGAGGAGAGGAGAGGACAGGAGAGGGAGTAGAGGGAGGAGAGGAGAGGAGAGGACAGGAGAGGAGAGGGAGGAGAGGAGGAGGGAGGAGAGGAGAGGAGAGGACAGGAGAGGAGAGGACAGGAGAGAGAGGAGAGGAGAGGAGAGGACAGGAGAGGAGAGGGAGTAGAGGGGAGGAGAGGAGAGGAGAGGAGAGGGAGTAGAGGGAGGAGAGGAGATGGGAGGAGTCAGTGGACTGTTTCAGAGTGTTTTACGCTGCCATCTTGTGGTGATGACGTCATTTACATGGAGGAGAAACATGGACACTTGAACAAACATCAGTGAGATGAGAACGACCTGAAGGGACGGAGACATCTTTAACAAACATTTATTTAACGTCTTCAGTTTGGTCCGTGTCCCATCTGCTAACATGGAGGAGGTCTATGACCTATACTGCAGCCAGCCACCAGGGGGCTACAGAGACGTCACCTTTAGTATCGGTCATGTTGATTGTGTTGTATTGTATGTTTAGTCTGTTATATAGTGTAAGTATAGAGACGTACGGTGGCCCTGAGGGCTGTGTCATGTAAGAAAACATGCTACACGTCTGTGTCACGTGTTCCGTGTTCCCTCCTCAGGTCAAAGTCCTGGTTCTGATCCAATCATTGACCAGTTTGAACTTTGCTCTGTAGACAAGCTGCCGTCTTCAAGCTGCTGGGACAGAAACCTCTGGTTCTAACAGACGTGTTTCTCTACGGTTTCATTTGTTACCGACGGTGAAAGATCCTCATCCTGTCGAGCCTGATGTTCACCCGGGCTGCCTTGCTCAATGCCATGAAACCTGGAGAGCTTTTATTTTGAAATGCGTACAGGAGGTGTTAACAATTATCTTTGCTTCTGAACTTTAAGTCACAACATCTGGAAGAAATAAGTAAAAAAGTAACTTAACTGAACTTTAAAAGATTGATTGAAATAAAATCTTTCATCTTAACTAGCAGGTTAAACTAACTAGACTTTACTAATCTTCATGTATCAGCAGCACGTTATTACTGATGTGTTAAACTGTTTGAACCTTTTCATCTCTTTCTTTATTATAAACTATATAATGAATCTTTATTAAACTGGGGATCATCAGATGAGTGGTTGAAGTATAAGTACTGAGGTGTATAAGTACTGAGTTAGTACTGAGTACTTGTTAACAGTAGAAGTGGACTCCTGGTTCTCACCTGCGTTATTAACCAGCAGCACGTGATCCATGTCGTCAGTATAAGATGTCTTCACCGCGGCCAGCAGCTCCGTCACCCCGTCGCTGTGGGACAGATCCACCGGGACACAGAGCACCAGGAGGCCGCCTCCCCCTGCAGCCGCCCCGGTCACCTCCGCGGCCGCAGCCCGCAGCTCGTCCCCGGATCGAGCCGCCAGGACGAGCGCGGATCCCGGCTTCAGCAGCCCCGACATGTGCCTCGCCACGACCCGGCCGAAGCCCCTGGAGGCGCCGGTGATGATGCACAGAGCCCGGCCGAGATCCGTGCGTGTCCCGGAGGAGGACATGGTTCTGCAGGGAGCGCGTGCGTGTGAGCGTGCGTGAGAGAAATGTCCGTAACGAACGGTTTGTTCTTCGTGGTTCTTCCTGCGGTTTACATCCACGTGCTGATTTGTCGCCACCTGTCGGTTACACACAATTTATTTGATCGTTTTTTATTTGTAGAATCTAATGTGTTGATTGTTGTAACAAAATCAAAAACTCATTCATATCTCATTTAAATATTTAATATAATCATTAAGATTTCCCAAAGAAATATGAAGCAAACACGTCTGTTTCTACCTCAGGTCTTATATTGACCTTGTGAGTAAAAGACATTTCACACATTAGAAAGTTCACGTGAGTTCACACCTGAAAGATTTCCATATGTCCCAGTTCTCCACCGGAACCTGAACGCAGCTGAAAACTCCACACGCACATGCAACCTGACACGTGCACACGCATTTAACATCCTGTGAAGAATCAGACACGGAAACTTTTCAACAGTGAAATGAACTGAAATTAAATCTCATGGTGTTAAAGAAACACTTGAGTTTCCTTCATTCAGACACAAATGTTCACATGTTCATTTAAATATGTTTTGTTTTATAACAAAGTGGAGCATAGAACTTAATTAATCACAAATATATTCCATTTTTATTGTTCTTGTAAATTTTCCCTCTCAGTTGATATTAGTGGATAAATCTCATATGTTTGTATATTTGTTGCTGCATGTTGTGAACTCTCTACACAGTGAGCAGAGGTCCGGAGGCCTCTTGTCATTTCATCTGAGGATACATCAGGAATAATAAAGTAATAAACTCTCTGAACTGTATAAAAGCTGTTTTCAGACACTAAACGGGAGAAAATTAGCACAATTTATGAAATAAGTTTGTTTAAGTTCTCGTAAAAGAGACACAGACAGGACATTTCATTCACTCTTTATTTCACTCAAGTTGTAATTAACAAAATACTAAAACAACTGTTGTCACAAAAGTTGCGAATCTCATGTGTCTCCATAATGAAATGAGACTTTAACAAGTATTAAACATCATATCAGTCAAATCTAGAGTCAAAGAACTGTGTTGGTAAAAAGTTCAGCAGGTCTCTGGCAAAATTGAAAGGCTCACATACGTTTGTATTTCTAGATCAATGAAAGAGTCTCTAACGCTGAGACATTAAAATGTCTAATAAACTAATAACCACAATATTATTATTCAACAAAATAAAAAGTCTGATTTTAAATCAATTTATGAATCTCTTGGTGAAAGAATGACAAAAGTTTTTTGAATTTATAATTTCTTCAAAAGTGAATCACTTTGTGAGCAGCCACTAACCTTCACCTCCACTTACACATCAGGGTCATACAAAGTGAGATTTTAAACATTTATTCGAGTTGTAAACATGAGAAATAGAAACTACGGCTCCTATTTGAAACACATGACAGAAGCATAACTCAAAGGATGATGGAGGAATGTAAGACATTTACTTCATGACACAAAAGTAACGTTAACAACACAAACAACAAGAGAACTGTTTCAAACGATGTCACTGCCCACACGTGTCAGCGTCATCGTGTTGTTCAGCACAGAGGGTTCGTACAGTTACATCATATCGATCCCTCAGTTTCTCACCAACTCACAAACTCTCACATCATAAAGTTCCACCTTTGTTGAAATGTCTTCCTCGTGTGCTCTGGTCGTCTGCACTGTTGCTACGCTGCCCCCTCTCGACTTCTAATGGAACTGCTCTGTTTCCTTTGTTTCGTCCGTTTCCGTAAACGTTCACAAGATGATGAAACAAACACGGATGAGATGAAGGCAGAGTACGGGCAGAAGGTTCTGTAAGTTTCCATATTTAACGCTGAGCATGAATGAAGTGAACCAGCTGCAGGACGTGTGGACAGATGTAACAGATGCTGAACTACATGTGGGATTCGCTGTGAGCTCGTTTATCATTTTCTAAATCACTATCCTGGGAGATGAGCTTGTACGGTTTCTTCCTCTCCTTCTCCTCCAGCACCGAGTTTCCCATCTCCACGTCTTTGCTGCGGAGCTCGTGTCGGGACAAGAACTCGACGATGCCGGCGCCAATCGAATCCCCTAAAACGTTGGTGGTGGTGCGCAGACGATCCCTGCGTCGCAACAGGAAACAGAAGTTCACTAAAGTCACATAATTGGTTTAAAGTAATCATTCAAACATCTAAAGTGTGATTTAACTTCGGTTCTCAGTTCAACAGGACACTGCCGACCTCTGCAGGTCCACACCGTTTCCTTCTTAATACATAAAACTTGTTTGGCGTTCGCATTACCAGCCTCTAAATCAGAGACTGTAAACGCTGCTGGTCTCTTGGTTCTCTTCCTGATTGGTTCTCATCAGTCACATGACTCGACGACCAGCGGTGAACACAAAGCGTCGCTAACACTTCCTGTCAGTAACAGTTCCACCTCGTCGTCGAGGAGTTTCTGTTCCTAAGCAACCGACTGCAGAGGAGACAATCTACTTCCTGTTTACATCACATGACCTGTGGACGTGAACGGTCATGTGACACGTGTGTTTTCAGGTGCGTCGGTGTGGACAGACCAAAAGGTCATGACGCAGCCTGGAGGAGACGTGTGTCAGCTGATTGACAGGAGGAGACGTGTGTCAGCTGATTGACAGGAGGAGACGTGTCACCTGATTGACAGGAGGAGACGCGTGTCAGCTGATTGACAGGAGGAGACGTGTCACCTGATTGACAGGAGGAGACGCGTGTCACCTGATTGACAGGAGGAGACGTGTGTCACCTGATTGACAGGAGGAGACGTGTGTCACCTGATTGACAGGAGGAGACGTGTGTCACCTGATTGACAGGAGGAGACGTGTGTCAGCTGATTGACAGGAGGACACGTGTGTCAGCTGCTGGTTCAGCATTAGAAGGTCTTCAGTCAGGTTCTAGTTCCTTCATGAGGAGCAGGATCCATGAACACAGGCCTCTCCCACTCGCTCCATCCCAGTTAAAGGAGGGAACGGTGGTTTCTTCCTATTACCCCAGTTAGCTGAGTAATTTCTGGGGGAGGGTATTCTAATTGAAATGATTAATTTGGGAAACCTAATTATGTTTCTATGTAAAACTCATTGCAAAAAATATTCAATACAAAAGTGAAGATGTGGAACAAGACTCCGGGGAAACAGAAGTGTGTCACTAGGTGGTCGTAGATCCACAACTTTAAAGTGAACGCTACCGACACACAACGCGTTCACAGGCTCATGATGTCACACTCACAGAAACCAATCGACTGCAATGATGAGAGTGATGTCATCAGTCGGGAGTCCAACAGAGGTTAGCACGATCACCATGGTGACCAGGCCGGCCTGAGGGATCCCAGCAGCTCCGATACTGGCGGCTGTCGCTGTAATACTGAGCGATAAACACAGGAATAAAACAAGGCTCAGAGTTTTATAATCTGCAGTTTTAAATATTATACATTATTCTTACCTTATTGTGAGGATCTGACCAAAGTTCATCTCAATATTGTTAACCTGAGCAATAAAGATGGCCGCCAGAGCTTCATACAGAGCGGTTCCGTCCATGTTGATGGTGGCGCCCACTGGCAGCACGAAGCGTGTGATTCGCTTGTCGATCTTGTTGTTCTCCTCCAGGCATTTAAAGGTGACGGGTAGAGTGGCTGAGCTGAGGGACGAAGCAGGACAAGAAGCTTTCATTGGTCGACTGGTGGAAGCTTCATGTGGCGATCCCAGCTGATCACAGACTGGTTTGTTTCGGGGACAGGACTCACCTGGACGACGTCCCCAGGGCCGTCACCAGCGCCTGCAGCAGCCCGGCAATGAAGACGAAGGGGTTCTGCCGAGTGATGACAAAATAAAGAGTGGGAAGGATCAGAACGCCGTGGATCAGTAAGCCGATGATGACTGTGATGGTGTACATGCCCAGCTGGCCTCCCATCTGGGTCAGGTCATCCATCTCCACGATCTTTCCTGCGATGAGGAACAGGATACCGATCGGGCAATACCTGAGAGGAGGAGGGGGGGGGGTTACTGAAGGCGTGGCGGCTCCATTTGTTTCACAACCTTTCCTGAAAGTCTTACCACATGATGATGGCCACCAGGCGCATGATCGCCTCATTGAGGCTGTCGAAGAAATCCCTCAGGACCTGGCCCTGCTCCTTCATGTTGCCAATTATCAGCCCAAAGCACATGGAGAAGACCACCAGCCCGAGGGCATTGACCCCGTTCACCTGACCCGGCACCGGGATCAGCTCCTCCCGGGTCATCTCCATGACCTCCTGGGTGCCATTGGTTGAGTTGAAGAGGGTTTCGTTCACCGTCACGGTCACACGGACAACTCGCTTTCCATATTTGGTTTTGAACTGCAGAATTAAGGCAGAGAGGTTAAACCAGCGGAGTTATTGAGAATGAAAACCTTTGGTTTGGGGCTTTTCTGTTTGCAGTTCCAGGCTCATGCAGATGGGGGTCAGGTCTGTTGGAGACTCTAAATTGATTGTGAATGGTTTCTGGTTTGTCTCCGTACGTTGACCCTGTGACCTCTGAATAGATAACGGATGGTTGACAGGCAGAATAACTTTTACACTGTAAAACGAGCTAAAAGGCTGATTTGTCGTCAGAGCTTTTTGTTGGGCAGCCACGTGCTCCTGCTACCTGCAGACTGAGTAGATGTACATGTGAAGCTCACCTGCTGAGTGCAGGCTTGGACCAAGTTGGGTGGAAACATGTTCCTGAAAAGAGAGAGAACAGAGACTGAGGGATGCTGTCGGACTTTGTGAACATCGCTCCGTCCTCTGTGCTTCCTACCTGATCAGGTCTAAGAAGGCATCAGCCGGACTGACTTGCTCGATCTTCTGTTGCTTTCCAAACTCCTCTTTGGATCCTTTTCCTGGATGGATGATGAGGACGATTAGGATGCCGACGAAGACTGCGATGAAGGTCGTGGTCATGTAGTAGATCACGGCTCTCATGCCCATCTTTCCTGAGGCTTTGCTGTCTAAAGCTGCCATTCCTAATGGACAGAGGGTGAGACGTGTTCAATCCTCCTCACAAACAAAAAGCCCAAACCTGAACCGCCCCAGTAAACTTTCAGCTTCTCTAAAAGATCCTGAAAACAACAAATCACAAAACAACAAATCTCAAAACACAACTAATCATTTTGTCAGCATTTACTTCCTGTTAAAAGATTGCATCCGTCCAATCAGTGACGAGCCTGGTCAATGTGTTTTCCGTGAGATGTTAATGACGTGATTTGTCGACCAGGAAATTTAAATCTAAACCAAAAGCTTAGAATCTGAGCAGAACCATAAAACTGTGTTAAACAGGATCAGTTGTCTGTTTCCAGCAGTGTAGCGGCTGAAAGACACACAAGTCATAATGTAGAGTTTCATGTGTTGTACCTGTTATTAGACTGGAAACCAGTAAGGGCAGAACCAGCATCTGAAGCATCCTCATCAGCAGCTCTCCAGGGAAGGAGAAGTACTTCACTTCTCGATAGGTCATCTTGTAGGGACGCAGCGCAAATCCCAGAGCGATACCTGCACAAAGGCCTGTTCTTAACATGCATGTGCAGCGACATGACTCTGACGGAACGACCACACAAACCATGGAACTCACCCACAACCACTGCCCCCACTGTGAAGAGCACGAAGGCGTTCTTCTTCAGGAAAGCCTGGATGTCCTCTTTAGAGATCTCCTCCACTTTCCTCTTGGCCTTCATGGTGCGGATGTGAACTCCTTCCCTGAATCGCTGCATCCTGTAGTAAACCAGAAAATGCCCGTTAATGAAATGAAGAGGAACTCAGCAGCAGGTTGGAACACTCTGGCGACAGAAGGAACAGATTGTATATCTAGGAGCCAGGTTTCAAACCATCAACCCTCCAATTAGTGGACGACCCGCTCTACCTCCTGAGGTACAGCTGTACATTCAGTTAAGTTGCTTTTATTTCCTGTCATTTTAGTTACTTCCTATCAATGCAAAATAACTTCATGGACAGTTTCTTTGCTGAGCCTGTGGAGGCAGGATTCACGGTGGAGTTCAGACCGTGATGCGTCTGGTTCACGGTGAGATGAGCAACATGATCCAGGGAAGATCCATGGTTCTGAAGGTTTAATAAGAACATGAATTCAGCTACAGAACAAAAAGCAGGGTGTCGTCACGTACCTCTTCGGGTTGGTCTTTGCTCTTCAGGAAACACGGTGGTGGTCGAGAAGCAGCCGAGCAGAGCCGGGTCGCAGGCTTCCTGTTGGATTCAGGAGGACAGAGCGGGAGGTGGAGAACTCAGAGTGTCAGGACAGAGTGATCTCCTGCTCCTATACTGTAAATGGAAGAGAAGGGAGGGGAGACATCCAGAGGAGAGACAGAGAGGGAGGGGGGAGACTGAGAGGACAAATTAGAAAATGGTCGTCCCATAATGAGACTGTTAGCCCGTTGACACAGTTTCAGGTAAAATCCAGATGCATGAGAAACTTTGTGGAGAGTTTTTATGAAAATCATCATATTTGCGTGTGGAATAAAAATCTAAAACTCGATCTCACTTTAATCTCTTGGTTTATTCTCCTTATCGTTCTTTCCTTTTTAGTCTTTTTTATTTTGTAATTGCGTTCATGGAGTTTGTACATGTGGAGACTCATTGAAACCAGTGAAAGTGATACACATCATCTCCCTGGGGAAGTGTTATAGTTTAAGGTAATTCCACAGAGTGAGTGACACACCACAATTAGCTGAAAAAAGTAGAACTGTAATAAGTGACCTCACTGTATGGAAACATATTCCCTGGTGATGTGGAATATAATTAGAGGAGAATACTCCTCAAATCAGGTCACATTGCCCTTTACAAACACTGTCCCCTGGTTACTGTCGCTACAGTGGAGGGAGCGTTTCGATCCACCGATCTCAGAACAGTGGATTTGTGTCGAAACATTTTGAGGATTTTACTATATTTTAGAACCGTGAGTTTATTTCTGCCTCAAATGAGTTGATGAGCTGCATTAAGATAAAAGTTTAAAATCCCAATTATCAGATTCTTTATGAAACAATCAAGTTCATCAGCTCCAGACACTGAGGAGAGAAACTGTTTCTGTTTGTCGTGTGCATGAACGATTGCAGATAACTTCATGTATGAATGTATTTGTTGGTCCTCTACTGAGACGAGTCATCATCTGGAGCAAATGTGTGAATGTGTTTAATCCCTGTGGATTTGTACAGTGTGATAATCATATTTCTATATTACTGTTCTGCTTATGTTTAACTTTTATACTGATATGAACCAGTGAGTCTGAAATAAAGTTAAACTAAACAATAAGAACAACAGTCTGTAGAAATTAGCTGAAAATTCCGTTTTGTTTCTTAAATAGGTTTTGTTTCAAATAACTTCAGTGTCTGTAAATCACTTTGGAATGAAACCTGACGGACAGACGTGTCAGGGCGAAGCTGGTACTTCTGCAGGAGCCTAGAAACCCTGTTCAGTGGCCTCGGGTCCGAGTCAGGCCTCTTCTCACAGACTGGACGTTAACACGTGATGTCCACAAGCTGTTCTGCTGCAAATTCATAATAAACCTTCAAATAATCAAATAACATGAACCAGTGGACGAGCAGTGGAGCCGGGCGGTCTGAGTTTGACCCGATGACTCCAGCACATGTAAGAGGATGTGGTTCAGTTCATTACCCCACCAGGTTTTCTGAGGTTCACATTGAAGTCGTCTAAGAACGTAAGCTGTTGTTTGTCTGTGCTCGTTTTATATCCCTTCACTTCAAAAACAGCTCAGCTCCGAACAACAAGACAAACAAATGTACAACAGAGTTTTTCTCCTTCAGGTGATGTCACCACACTTCCTTGTAGATAGATGCTCAGGTTTGATTGGATGTGTTTGGATGTTCTGACCCCTGCTGGCTTCACATTTCTAATTTAATGATGTGATTTATTAATGTTGTTTTTTCCCACTCTTTCCTGAGCCTGTGAACGCACCAGCGTCACGCTCCAGCCCAAACAAAACGTCACCACTCGGACGTCAGACGCGTAGCCAATCAGATTCACCCATACGTACGTACGTAGCGTAACATTAGCTACGTCCAGAGCGGACGTGCTCGCTCTTACGTTCACTTTCTACTCTGCGTCGTATTCACGATCATCGCTCGGCCCGCGCGTGCGAAGTGTCGCGGCCCCCGGTGAGAAGCGGAGCCGCGGTGTTTCCTGAGCGCTGCCCCCGGCCGGAGGGCGTGGTAGGCGGGCTCCTCACTCAGGACGTGTGGGCGAGCCGCGCGGTCCTTTCAGCTCCGTAACCTCGGCTGGTCAACGGTCCGAGCGCTGGTCTGACAGGAGACACCGGGCTAGTTAGTTAGTTAGCTAGTTAGTTAGCTAGTTAGTTAGTTAGTTAAAGTTAGTTAGTTAGTAAGTTAGTAAGTTAGTTAGTTTGCTGAGGCTCCACCCGGGGAGGAACTTCCCCCAGCGGGTCACCTCGGAGCCGGGGAGGGGCTCTGGAGGAGCGTGGTGACCTTCCAGCAGCTGGAGACCGAACGGACCTGAGCTGACCCCGGACATGTCGGTACCGAGCCGGACCCAGCGCCTGTGAGCGGGCCTCGTGTGGACTGCATGCCCGTCGGGATGGCCCGGCGCTCGGCGGTGAGCCTGGTGAGACTCGGGGGTCGAGCCGTCGGGCAGCTGCTGTGCGGAGGCTCCGCTCGGCTCCTCCGCACCTCAGCCGCCAACACGTCACCCTCACCCGGGTTCAAACCGGAGAAAGTGGCGGTGGTGACGAAGACGACCCGGTACGAGTTCGAGCAGCAGCGGGACAAGTCCGAGGAGGAACTGACCCAGCAGGTAGGACCACCGTCACTGTTCGAGCCCCCAGGCTGGGAGACAGAGAGGGACACACAGAGAGGGACACACAGAGAGGGGGACACACACAGAGAGGGACACACAGAGAGGGACACACACACACACACACACACACACACACACACACACACAGAGAGGGACACAGAGAGACACAGAGAGACACACACAGAGAGGGACACGGAGGGACACACAGAGAGGGAACACACACACACACAGAGAGGGACACACACACACACACACACACACACACACACACACACACACACACACACACACAGAGAGACACGCACGCACACGCAACACACACACACACACAGAGAGGGACACACAGAGAGGGACACACAGAGAGGGACACACACACACACACACACACACAGAGAGGGACACACACACACACACACACAGAGAGGGGACACACAGAGAGGGACACACACACACAGAGAGGGACACACACACACACACAGAGAGGGAACACACACGGAGAGGGACACACACACAGAGAGACACACACACAGAGAGGGACGGACACAGAGAGGGACACACACACACAGAGAGACACACACACACACACGGAGAGGACACACACACGAGAGGACACAAGAGAGAGACACACACACACACACACACACACACTCTTTACCTTTCTTACTGTGTGTGTCTTGTTTTTATAAATATGCAGTTTTTACATCTTCAGGCTGAAAAGGGAGAATAAAGAGAAACAAATACAAAGTAAAGCTCCTTTAAAAAGACACAAGTATATTTACACATGTAGAAACCTCCTTTATCTTCACACAGTGACGTCACACAGTACAGGAGCCAAAAGTCCAAACTGTGCCAGTGTTTCCACTGTGGAACCGAACCTGGTTCAGTTTGATCCAGACCCAGAACTCCTCTTCTGCTCTGAGGAACCTTTCACACCTGATGTTCAGAGCTTCAGACTGAACTGCAGAGTCTGAAGCTCAGAACACCAGGTGTGAACGAGTCCCATCCTGTCACGTTAAGAACCTGTGACCTGTGTGTTGCAGCTTGCGTTGAAGGGCTCCAGCTACACTGGTCTGCAGGAGAGACACAACATCCACACCTACAACGTGGAGCACATTGTGAAGAGTCTACGGTCAGAACACAGCCACACACTTCGCTGCTTCACAGTTGAGACACAGTCGGTTACATGAAGTGTTGTCGTTTGCAGGAGCGAAGGAATCGATGTCCGAGTGGTGAAGAGGGGAGAGTATGATGAAGAAGTGGTTCGATGGGCCGACGCCATCATCTCAGCTGGAGGTCAGACTTCCTGTTTGCCTAGTTTTTTATGGTTATTGCTCGAGGCTGCTGCAGAGATCAGGGCGGACGTGTAAACGTAAATTCACATCTTTCTGCATTGTCTGTCCTGTAGAACAAAGTTTCCACATCAGCGTCCTCGTGCTCCTGTTGTCGAGGTTCCTCTTTGTTAGAATGTGTGAATCTTATTGTTTGTGTCCTGACGTAGTAACAGGCCGGACTTTAACTTATTTAACCGAGGGGCCAAAGAGTCGCGTGAACAAAGCTTCAGACAACAGAAACACACACAATACAAGTTCTCTAATTGCAGTTTGTTTTGTCAGGTGATGGGACAATGCTACTGGTGGCCAGTAAGGTTCTGAGCAAGAACAAACCAGTGGTGGGAGTAAACACTGACCCTGAGAGGTAAAGCTCAGTGTGTTGGATTGTTTCACAGAACATGGTTGTGTATCTCTCTGAAGTCCTACGTTCACAGTGTGTTTGTCTCCCTGAAGGTCAGAAGGTCACCTGTGTCTGCCGGTCCGTTACACTCGGGCCTTCCCAGAGGCTCTGGAGAAACTCTGTCGTGGTGAGTTCAGGTGCGTATTATCCAACAATGATCTGAGTGCTTTGTCTGAGGGGCCACGCGGCCCTGAAGCGCTCGGGGCCTCACCCACACACATTCTCCTTTCACTGTGTCCTCAGTCACATGACCGGATACTCCACACGCGTGTACAGTTCAGAAAGTATCACACTCCTTCTTTAAATATCTGTGTTTATGTTTAACATGAAAATCTTTATCCCACAGAATAAACTTTGTAGAAAAGATTTTTATTTTCTCACTTTAAGTCAACTGTATATTTCTGTTTTCTTTTTATTTAAGTTTATGATGAAGAGTTAGGAAACTCTCACATGGAGGCTTTTATTATGAATTGAATATATTAATTGTGTCAGGAACACGTCAGGAACACGTCAGGAACACGTCAGGACTTCAAGCTGTAAAAAGCTTTAGTGTTTCTTTAACGTGATCATTAACATATAAAATGATGCTGTCACTGAATCCCCCCCGATGAAACCCAAGCGTCTCGTCACCACCGCTCTCCTCTGCTGTGGTCAGGTGGCTTTGGCGTCAGAGGATTCGTGTGCAGTTGGAAGGCACCGGAATCAATCCCAGGCCGGTGGATCTGCACGAGCAGCAGCTGAGCCTGGTGCAGCACAGCCAGGCCCACCGCATCGCCACCATGGACAGACAGCACAGTAGGACGCGTCCACCTCACCTGTCCCTCTGTCTAAAATGTGTAGATTAGGAATATGTTATCCAACAGCTGGATCGCTGCGTATATCCTGAAATCGTTTTTGTTCTTCCACTAATGTGATAAGTTTTCTCAGAGACAGGAACGCTGCCCGAGAGCTCCTCCGAGCCCAGTCTCCTCCCCATCAGAAGCCTGAATGAGATCTTCATTGGAGAGTCTCTGTCCTCCAGGTACCTCCATCGTCTGAGCCGACATTAACCCCGTTAACTCTGTCTGAACCTCATTAATCCCCAGCCCCTTCACCCCCGCCCTGCTTCTCCCTCCAGCACTCATCAGTGGAATCTCTGTCCCACCAGGGTGAAGTTAAAATCGTTCAAACCCCATGTTAACCTATTGCTCCATAGGGCTTCCTACTATGAGATCTCTGTGGACGACGGCCCGTGGGAAAAGCAGAAGAGCTCAGGACTCAGCATCTGCACAGGAACAGGATCCAAAGCCTGGTAAACACGGGTTTCCTCACCTACCGGCTCCATGTGGAGTTCATTAGTCCGTCAGCAGGCAGCGTCTTAGCTGATCGCTGTCAGCAGCACAAGGGAAACATTGAGGAACATGGTCACTGCTCCATGTGTAGTGTTGCCTGCAGTGAAACCTTTATCCTGAAGATGGTGTTAGAGCAAAGCTCATTAAAGAAGTATCTTCTCTCGACTGTGAATAAAAATGGACGACGTGTCACCACTTCCTCCAGAAATCAAGCCGATATATCTCAGATAGAAGCTGAGAGACTCCGATGCCACAGACTCTGGCTTCAAATGGCGTCAAGATGGCGGAAGACGTGTCGTCCATCTTTGTTTACAGACTATAGTGAGATCTGTCACTAACCTACTTGTTTGTCCTGCGTTAAAAGAATATTCCAGAAAGATGGATTTTCTGGAATGAACATTCCGACCCTGCAGGCTTTTAAAACACCTGAAGAAAACCAAAGAGGCATTTCAAATATTATTATTGCTGTTGCTCAGAAAGTCTTTTTAAAGTCATCATACATCTGCAGTTACAGGAATGAAGATAATCCAGGTGTTAGTCTGTATCAGTCTTCAGCTGCTTCATGATCTTCTGTCTTGTGTCCTCAGGTCGTATAACATCAACAAACTGGCTGAACAGGCTGTGGAGGAGCTTTTAATGATCGGTGCGTGTCTGTGTGTCTCTGTGTGTCTGTGTGTCTTTGTGTGTCTGTGTGGGTGTGGGTGTGTGTGGAGGATCAAGTCTGAAGTAAACCAGGTTGATCTCTGAAGATGTTCCATGCTGTAACTGATCAGTAAAATGTTCTTGTTTCAGGAAAGTCTCTAACACGTCTGGATATCCCACTTAATCCAGAATTTATTGCAAAGGGTGAGTTGATCGGCCTCGTATGTATTTCACGTTCCGGTCGCTCTGCGTTATGTGACGATGACGTGTGTGTGTGTGTGTCTGTGTGTGTGTGTGTGTGTGTGTGTGTGTGTGTGTGTGTGTGTGTGTGTGTGTGTGTGTGTGTGTGTGTGTGTGTGTGTGTGTGTGTGTGTGTGTGTGTGTGTGTGTGTGTGTGTGTGTGTGTGTGTCTGTGTGTGTGTGTTCAGTGACCGATGAATACAACGCGTCGCTGGTGTTCGGGCCGGACGACAGACGCTTGTTCTACAGCATCAGGGAGCCGATCGTCAACAGGGTTTTCTCCAGCAGTCGACAGAGAGGCTTCGCCAACAAGTGAGTGAACGTTCCTCTGTCCTTCAGTCGACCTCGTTCCTCCGCCGAGCGCCAACAGGCCCGTGAATCCAGATCGCACTCGTACACAGAAGTCCTCCAAATATGTCAGATTGTTCTGAATTATTCTCAGAAATCAGAAAATGTAAACAAAGAAAAGTACTCATACATAAAAGTCTCATAATCGTAAATAAAGTGAAAATATAAGTTTCTGTTCGTCCAGATTAAAACACAAACCCAGAGTTTTCAAACTAAAACGAGACCAGTTTACACCAGTCTCTGATTTAGAGGCGTAACTGTAGCAACAGTGATGCGTTTTAACTAAAGCACAGAAGTGTGGACATCAACAAACAGGGTTGAAAACAAAGGGAGATGAAGTCTTTAGCTGATGTTGATGGTTTCTGTCTCCGCCCCGTCAGGGTGTGTGTCCGCTCCCGGTGTTGGAACGCCTGCATGGTCGTCGACGGAGGGACATCATACAAATTCAATGACGGCGCCATCGCTACAATCAGCATGAGCGAGGAAGACCAGCTTCGGACGGTGGTTCTAGAGAACTGAGACGTGTTCAGAGCACGTGGCGCCTGACTATCAGGTGAAAGGTCAAAGGGAAGAACCGGTTTTTAGCTCCACACGTGTTTATATTTTTATACCTGACGAAAAGGTATCAATGTTTCTAATGTGTGATTTGTGCTTTTTCTCCAAATCCGATAAATTTAAATCAGTTTTAATAAATAAATTTAATAAAATCATCCCAACGTCCAACAGGATGTAATCATGGATGATTCATCCTGTAGAGACGAGCAGCTTTTTCACAAATTACTAAACTGTTATCTGTTCAAATCAAAGAGACTCGGAGGAGACGAAGCTTCAGTGTCACAACATCTCAATCAGAATCGGGTCCGGACGAGGACGATGCCCGTCCACGTCCGGACCCGACTGAACCGAGCAGCAGACGGAGACGTGCTGGTGAAACCACTGATTAGACAATCCAGCGTCTCCTCCTGAAAACACATCTTTAGAAATAAGTCGCAAACACTGAAGGAGTTTTTGATTAATGTGGATTTTTTGGTGCTGATATTGATAATTCAGCTTATTTGATTTCTTTCTTCAAACCAAATACAACCAGACACGTAGAACTTGAACTCAGAAAATATCATTCATGTAAAATATGAACAGAAATGCAAATCTTTTCTACATTGATCATTCTGTATAACAATGATATTGACCAACGTGGACACTGATGTCTGTGAAAGACGGATAAATAATGTAGAGAATCATTTCTTTAGAAGACCCCACGTTTTCCAGTAACAGTATTTTGACGAGGTGGAAATGGTGAATTTCTTTGGGGCCATTTCCTTCAGTGGAGGAATCCACATCAGTTTGTACCAGTGTAACTCTGCGGCTCAGAGGAGAAAGATTTATCAGAATTGTGACGTGGAAAGCACAGTGGTGGATGGTTACGTTTGTTATTGACTTGAGATATTTTTGGAATAAAGGGTTTATAGGATTTATATTTTATAGTTGTGGCTGCTGAGAAGAAAAGCATTAAATGCACTAAAAACTGAACTTTGGGCCGTTTTCTACATTTTTAGGTCAAAAGTTTGTCTTGAAAACTTCAAACGAGAAAATACATTTTGGAAGTGCTTCTGCTTCTGAAACGGCTCCACGGTCCTGGAGCCATCATCGATATTTCCAGAGCACGAACACTGCTAAACGTAAAGACACTAAATTGTTTGCGTTGTGTTTGTGACGTTTTAAAGGACAGTTTGAACAGTGGAGCCGGTTTGGAGAGTCCTGTATAAACCTGTAATGTCAACGATGCATCTTGTGACACATGCTGGTCGACTCCTGTGTCTTTAACCAAATGATCATTAAATTGTAAAATGCATCGAGCCAAAGACGTGTGTCAAGATGTTTTGCTTTCATCAGATAAAGTTATTTCCCTGATTTGTGTTTGTGACAGTGAAGTTTGAACTTTTTACAAACAGTGCGGTGATTCTATTCACTTATTAATACAGTGATATTTATGTTTTATGAGAACAGAGAAGGTTTTAGTGTAATTCAGTGATTTACTTTAAATGAACAGTTTACAAGTTAAAACTTTCATTGATTTCACTGCAGGAGTTTTGAATGAAATGGTAAAGTGGAGCAAAACTCCACTGACATAATGAGATGATCATAAAATCCCCTGAAGGGTGAAACGTACATGAATGATCACAAACAGTTCAGCTACATCTTTACAACAGTGAGCACCATTAAGAAAATCCACAGATCAAACATCATTTCACATTAAAAAACTTCTGATGAACCCGCTCTCCTGATGTCATCACATGAACTCGTCTGAGGCTTCAACCGTCCCAAACATTCATAAAACTTTCTGTTAACTCATTAAAACACCAACGGGTTCGACGTTCCTGGATAAAGGCGTTTCTCCCTGCGCCGGCGTGGTCAGCACTCAGCGCCGTGGTCCAGTCTGTGACCTTTAGCACCGTTAACGTCGGGCAAACTGCTCCGTCACATCAGGCTGGACTCCCTGTGTGGAAATACTGCTGCGTCAAACTGACCCAGAGGACAGGATCACTGCGCCCTGAACCTCAGCCGACACATGCTGCTCCACATGGTGCGCTCGCTGAGGGAGCCGGCCAGCCTGCTGCTGGGCGTGGGCCGGGCGGTGCTGGAGAAAGGCCTGGAGTTGATGCTGACGCGCGGCAGCTCTTTCTTCAGAGACGGCAGGTGGCCGTCGTGTACCAGGCCAAAGACGTCCAGGAGGCCGAGCAGGGGGAACGTCTTCCCCAGGTCCCTGCAGGATGGACACAGGTTAGATTCTGGATCTCGGCTCAGTGACGGCAGTGACGGCAGTGGGGGGGGACTCACGTGAGCGCGGCGAGGTGAATGTGGTAACAGCGACTCAGGGACAGATGCAGCAGATACTTGAGCTGAGCGAGCACAGGGAAGCTGTCGGCCATCAGCAGAGTGCTGTCGCTGAAACAGAGACTCAGACACGTTAATGTCATTTCAATCAGACACCAAACGAACACGGCTCCAGAACTTCAACCACTTGTGATGCGTTAAAGGACCAAACCACAGAGGAGACGGTGAATACATGTTAAACATTTTATTGGTTTATTAACATGAACACAAGGAACGGATGGAGACGGGAGCCGTGGCCAGACCAGTAAAACAACACAGGTCGAGTATCTGTGGACTTTTCTGTAACGAGGCCTCGAGTTGAAAGATCTGCTTCGGTACTTTGATTCTATTGAAAGTGAATTAATGCAGATTTTATTGTTTTAAACACATGGTACCGAAGTATCGATACTTATGAAAACCCAACTCGCAAACTTATGGAGCGCAGGAATCAGCAGGAGCTCGATATCACGGCTCTGCTCCACGGTCACTACGAGACTCCACATGACACCATCACCACAAGATGGTGGCGGCATGTGGAGTCGGAGGTTTTAGCTCTTACCTTAAATCTAAAGTCTGAATTTGAGGACATCTCCCCACCAGAACCTTCACATCTGTTGAGAAATATACGAGTGTGAGGTTAGACCTCAATGTGACCACTGCTGCAGTATCGTCATGACAACCTCCCGTGAGCCACATGCTGGAAGCAGGTTGCACGGAAACACAACAACAAGTCAAAAGGCTGATTCACATTCTGGGGCCTGTGGTTCTTCTGTAGTTGAACTTGTTCACTCACCGTCGAGCGAGAGACTTTCTCTGTAACCACTGAGGTTGAGGTGAGTGACACTGGAGCCCAGGTTATTGACGACACTCTTCACGTGGTCGCTGGTGAATTCACACCACGAGAGGTTCAGCTGCTCGATCCTGCGCAGAAGGAAAGAACACGTGACTTTAATAAACAGAGCTGACGTGTTATCAGGGTTTCCACGGAGCGCGAGCCGCTGACCTGCAGCAGGATGTGAACATGTTGGCCAGAGCGGCAGCAGAGAAGCCGGAGCAGCCGCTCAGGTTGAGCTGCAGCAGGTTCACGTTCATCGCCAGAGAGCTGAGAGACAAAGACCACGTCAGAAATCCTCCACGACTTAAACTCACTGAACACAACAGAGGAACTGATGACTGAGTCGAGCCCGATATGCAACCAAACAGTTATTAGGGAGTTTCTTTAACTACGAATAGAAGAAAGACACAAATATAGAGAAATTGAATTAAGAAGATAAACATCTCTTCTGCAGTGTTTTTCACATCAGCAACATAAACAGACAGTGAAATGTGTTTAATGAACCGATGAACCGCTCGGGCTCTGACGAGGAGCGAAGGCCTGAGAGGAGTTAGTGGAACTCTTACTTGATGATGGCGTCTGAGAGCTGCAGCCCCTCCAGACTCAGATACTCCAACATCCTGCACTGACAGACGACGCTCTCTAGAGCGGAGGTGGGGATGATGGAACTGGACAGGTCCAACTGAACGATCTGCAGCGGGCTGAACCAGGGAAGAGACGGGAAGGAGACGTTAACACCAGGTTCTCCTACGTTCTTTAAAACACGTCATTAGCAGCCGGGAGGAGGGCGATGAAATGGGAAATGGTTCACACATTTACGGATCTAGATGTAATCTAGATCCGTAAAAGACCTTAGAAGGAAGATGTTTGAAAACAGAAATGAAGCTGCAGCATTAATGGAATTAAACTTTTAACAGCATCATAAAACTATTAACAACGTATTCAACGGTGCATTAAAAGACCCGTGAATCAGGACATTCAGTTGGTAGCAACTTATGTCAAGAATACAGAGGAACAAACATGACGTGTTGGACCAGAATAAAATCAGGACCAAGCGTCTCTCTCTGCTGACGCACCCGGAGGCTGTGAAGAGAAGATCTTCCACGAAGGAGCGAGGGCAGCGCAGCCTGCGGACGCCGGTGTTCAGAACCTGTTGCAGAGCCGCTCCCCCGTGAGTCAAGCCCTCCAGATCCACGCTGTGCCACAGAGACTCGTCAAACCTGCGTCACAAACACAGGCAGGACATCGTCAAACACTCGGATATGAGGTGAAGGTTAATTACACAGTAGTGACACAGCATGGAGACAATGTGTGGAAGATAGAGTCTGGACGTGTTGTGTAGTTAGTGTCTGTGAAGCAGCAGCAGCAGGTTGTCGGGTCCCGACTCGTTCAAACAGGAACATGTGGGGACATCCAGGCGAGGGGCGGAGCCTGTAGAGCAGCAGGAGGCGGAGCCTGTAGAGCAGCAGGAGGCGGGACATGACGTATAAACTCTGCTGTGGAAAGATCAGTGTTGTTGTTTACAGCTCGTCCACACCGGCGGCCCTCAGCACCAGAAGATCTGGAACCTCCTCGTGTTTCCAAGTGGACGTCTTCGTCTTCTACGTACGGCTCCTCTTCTTCATCCTGAGATGTTTGTGTTCTTCCAGTTTCACGTCCGTCACGTGTTAGAAACCTCATCAACACGTCCACTCGCTCACTGGGAAGCTTCAACACATTGTCCTGCTGTGTCCTCACATGGACTCACTCTGACATGTTACACACATTTTACTAGGAGGCTGCAGGAGAAGATCCAGAACATGACTGACGTTTACATTGTCACTCTGGAATATTTCAGGAAAGTGTCTGGAGTTCAGTTTGGGTCATTACTTCTGGAGCAGAACCTGAGACTCACACTAATCGGTGCCAGCGCTTGCAGACAGTGGACATCCTGAGTAGCTCCTGCAGAGGGAGGTAGAGCAGGATCTTGAGAAGCAGCTCGTCTGGTAAATGGTCCCATGAAATTCCTGTTGAGGAGAAAGACAAAGGTTACGAGCTGCTGCTGCCGCCGCCCACACCAGAGGAGGAGGAGAAGGGCTTATGATGCAACATGGTCGGATCTCAGGACGTCATCAGCAGGTGTGAACGGGCTCAGAGAGGTTTCCCACCTGAAGAAGACTCCTTCTTCCTCCTCGACCTCCGAGCCAGGACGAAGGGTCCACAGTCGTTCTCTTTATCTTTGCTGCAGAGCCGCTGCAGCTTGTGTCGGGGGGAGCACAGCTGGATGAGCTCTGTGGGGGTGCACTCTGCATCCAGGCCCTCGCTCACTCCACATCTGGACCTGCGCTTGTTCGTCCTCTGACACAACATGGAGCCCTGAAGACTGAGGCAGGGCAGGTCCTGCAGAGGCATGCTGGGAAAAAAGACACACATCAAACACCTCAGGATGACAACTGTGGAGAGGACACACACTGTGTACCCGCACAAACTCTAAACTCTCACTCTCACACACACACACACACACACACACACACACAGTTCCTTGTTCATCATATCTAAGGTTTAAATAAAGTTCCATTTGAACTGGTGTTGATCGCAGGCTCAGTTCACTGCGCGGGAACGCGGCTCGGACCCGAGGCCTGGATCACATGAACGCGCGGTATCATCGATCAGTTGTGTTATTAGAGTAAAGCTGCTTCCGGTTGGACGAGCAGAGAGTAAGTAAACAAACAAACAAACAAACAAACAAACAAACAGACAGACAGACAGACAGAGTGTGATGACGGTGAAGAAGATGAAGAGTGTTAGCTTCCTGTTAGCCTCCTGTTAGCTTCCTGTTAGCTCCCCTACAGGAACGCGCTCTGAGCTCAGCTTCTCCCGCTCGCGGTTCATTTACCGTCCCGCTAACCGGCTGTGACGTGGCTCGGTACCGTACCTGTCTGTGGACATGTCCCCGGTCTCTGTCCCCGGTCTCTCAACGTGTCACCGACTCCTCCGCCGGTTTCTGTTCCCGGGACTTTAAACCAAGGCGCGCTGCGCGTCCACGTCACTGAAGCGTCAGCACGTCGTGCGTCTGACGTCACATCCTCTTAAAGCGGCATTGCCCAAAATATTTATGTTCACAGCTGTTTTTATTATAGACTGTTTATATAAGGATTATTATTATAGACTGTTTATATAAGGATTATTATTATAGACTGTTTATATAAGGATTATTATTATAGACTGTTTATATGAAGATTATTATTATAGACTGTTTATATAACGATGTTTATTATAAACTGTTTAATAAGGATTTTTAAATCCTTATATTAAAGGTTTCTACTGACACTGTACATACAGACGGAGCCTGATGGGAGGACTGATAGTTATGGACTGATGATACTTCACTTTGAAAATCTTTCTTTCTTTCATCAATAACTTTAAGATTTTGCTACCAATATTAAATATTAAATACAGTTTCTCACTAAATTAGGAATTATTCCTATAATATTATGATTTACTCATGAATTATGTGTGTTTTGAATCAATTTATTATATTCTATACAATTATTTTGTTATAACGAGATTCATATAAATGTATTATTTATATAATAACTAGATTAATATAAATTATAACCTGATTGTTTATGTTATAAACAGATTAATATAAATTAAAATCTGGTTATGATGACCACATAGCTCTTAATAATAAAAGCCTCAGACCGGAAGTGTAGTTTCGCGTCTGTTGACGGAAGCCGGTGAGGGGGCGGAGTCTGAGTCGAACAGCAGAAGGTGGAACATCGGATCATCCGCAACAAACAGGTTCGATTATTTATCACGTCTGTGTTATTCCACTTGTTTTGAATGGAAGATGAAGAATTATCTTTATTATCTTTATATTTATCATCTTTATCATCTTTATTCTCTGTATTCTCTTTATTATATTAAATATATTTATCATCTTAATTCTCTTTATTCTCTTTATTGTCGTTCTTCTCGTTCTTCTCGTTCTTCTCGTTCTTCTCATTATTCTCGTTATTCTCGTTATTATATTTATTGTCTTTATCCTCTTTATTGTCTTCATCATCGTCCCCCTCCTCCTCTTCCTCCTCCTCCTCCTCCTCCTCCTCCTCAGTCCGGTCTCATCTTGACATCGTGTTTTAAATGCTGTGAGAACCCGGTGGACCGGGAGCAGGCCCGGTGCTGGTCCGTGTGTCCGGGCAGAGGGAGGCTGGTCCGGGCCTGTAGCTCAGCCATCTTCCCCTCGTCCGCACCGAGAACCGCGACATTAAACGCAGCATCACGCCTCGTGTGTGTGTGTGTGTGTGCGTGTGCGTGTGCGTGTGTGTGTGTGAGGCCTGTTCTGGCTCGGCTCGGCTCGGCTCGGTCTCTGCAGCCGGTCTGAGGCTCGCTCGTCTGGTTCATCTGATGCTGAAACAAAGAAAACACTGTTTGTGTTCCATGTTTTTTTTACATTAAAATATTAAATACTTATAAAATATAAATCTCCACCAAACCACAGCAGCAGTGAAAGAGACGCTAAATGAATTAAAGAAGATGGAAGTCAGTTCATCAGCAGCTGCTTCATTAACTGAGATTTACTGTCACACACTGTTTATAACTGTAGCTGAAACCTGTGTTCTGTGTAGTGACCAGCAGGGGGCGACTCCTCTGGTAGTTTCTATAGAAGTCTATAGAAAGTGACTCTACTTCTCACTTTATAACGTCAGGAAACATTCAGGAGTTTCTGTCTCAGTCTCTAGTTTCAAGTCTTCTTCAAACAGCTGATGTTCATTTAGTGAATTATGATCATTTAGAGTCAAACAGACCATAAAGCACCGGATGTGTTGGGGGTACCACAGAGTGATTGACAGCTAGTACCGTCCTATGGGTGCAGGTGGGCGTGTAGGCTGCTTTGTTATTGTGTAGCTACAGACCAGAGGTGGTTTTGTAGTTTTGCAGGTCGCTGCATGTAGCATGTTGCACTCGGACGCTAGGGTGTCATCTGCATAAAAACAGATTTTATGTTCTGCTTGATGAAATGAAATTCATTCTGTTGTTATGAATAACTGTGGTTCTGTGGAATAAGGAGAGTGAAGGTGAACAGGTCAAATACTGACGTTGTTCCGATTGCACCTAGCATCGAAGTACATGTGCGTTTAGAGAGCGTGAGGTTTTGTCCAGCCTGGACGGACCCGGACGTTTAGGAGCAGCTTGTACCTGACGGTCACTGAGTGTTGACACATGAGCGACTCACATGATGTTTCTCTCTTCACTCAGGACATGTCTGTAAAGATGGAAATGGATATCAGTGGAGTGTCCAGGACCCGTGTCTCCATTTGTCCAGCAGCTGAGATCAAGGCCACATTAAAGCCAGAGGCAGAGCGACCTCGCTGCGCCAGCACGCCATGTTCCCCCATCAGAGGAACGGTAGCAGGATACCAGATCCTGCACATGGACTCAAACTACCTGGTGGGCTTCACCACCGGCGAGGAGCTGCTCAAACTGGCCCACGAGTGGTCGGAAGGCGCTCCAGAGAAGGGCTCTGTGTCGGAAGCTGTGACCAGCCCCACCAAGAGCACCGCCCTCAAGTCGGGGGACTTGGGCGTCCACCGGTCAGCACGAATCTTCAAAGGGAAGAGCCGCTACTATCAACCCTACGACATCCCTGCTGCCAACGGGCGGAGGCGGAGGCGTATGCCCAGCTCGAGCGACACCTTCCTCCGGTCCCTGGCTCATGGGGAACCTGGGAGGAGTCTGCACGCTCCACTACCTCTGTGTCTGCTCAAGGGCACGGGGGCTCAGTCCAAGTCTCTGGACTACCTCAACCTGGACAAGATCAGTATCAAAGAGTCCTCGGACACGGAGGTGTTGCAGTACCAGCTGCAGCACCTCACCCTGCGAGGGGAGCGCGTGTTCACCCGGAACAAGACATGAAAGCACAGCGGAGGCTTTTTTTCAGGCGTCCTCCGCCCTGCAGGGTTTTAGGTGCTATTTCCAGCTCGGCTTGTTTGTACTCCGATTACTAACAGTTCTTTAAGAAGTCTGATAATCTTGTTATATTATTAACTGGGGATTTTACCTTGTACACATAACGTCGTGAAGAAAATCCTCCAATTAGTCCTCACATTGTAATGAGGTTTAAAAAATGTGAATCATATAAACTTAGCAATAACTAGTGAACCTATTTATTGACAGTGTTGTGTGTTTGTGGTCGGTGACGCACTCGGCTGAGAAAAGCACATATCACACAGGATCAGCTTTAAACTGCACCGTTCAGGCCAATCAGAGCGTCTCTCTGACGACTCGTGTTGATGGAGGTTCTGTGATTTTCTGTTTCTGCAGACGAGTGTGACTTTAGCAGGATGATCATTTTAGTATGTTGCTTATTTATTTATTGCTCTTTTATGCTGTTGGTTAATATCAGTGTGATTTCAAACTTTATATTCGTCATCAAATTGGCAAGTGGAAAAAAACTAAGTGATGCTCCATTTAAATCTGTTTAGTAAAGGTGAGGTTATTAAAGTATCCGAATACTAATACATGACATTTATAATTACTATAATTATTCCCTCTGTCCACATGTTCCAGTGGTTCCTTCATTTGTTAAATGTATGGCAGTCTCTGCTTTCTTCGACTTCACCTGATAGCATGAGACAAGTGTTAGAGATAATGTTATATTACGTCATCGGCTCCTTGGACCACGCGTCCATGTTACGCTCCGAACGTGGGCGAGAGAATCCGTCTTCTGAGACTGAATTTAATATTTGATCACAAAAAGACGGCCGTGGGTTTTTCCCTTTGTCTCTTACAGCCGGTCAGTGGAGGCGCGGTCGTGTCACGGCCACACGTGAAATGCTTGTCGATGGCATTAACCGCTGTTGAGTTCGATAGTTACATATTGTGACTTTAAATCGGAATCAGACCCTGAACTCACTGTCAGCGATGACGTGTCGTCAGAGATACTCTCCCTTACGCATCATGGCCGCCCCGTGCGTCCTGCGTCCATGTAGAGCGCCGGCCGTTTACGTCCTTTGAAATGAAGTCTACATGTTGAAGATTGTTTCAAAACCAACCGAATGAACCAGCACCAGCGTGTGGCTGCAGAGGGCGCTGTTGATCGGTCTCAGTCACATAGTGATGCTTTAAGTTCGACCTTGAGTCACAGAGCATGGAGGCTAGTTACCATGGCGATTGCCTCCTCTCCCCCCGGAGTATCACTTCAGTCTTTTTCTGCTCCTGTTTATTGGCTGGTTGGAAACATGTCGGCTTTACAGAACCATGATCTCTGGTTTTTTACCTTGTCTTTTTACTGAGTGTGTGTGTTCCCCTTACAGCTGGTAACTGATGTGTTCCCGATGCCTCTACAGCAGAAAACCAGTTTCTGCACCTGATTGCACTGTTGGACGTCGACTGGAAACGTCAGTGCACCTTGATCTCATCCCCACGCGCCACCAGCTGGGTGTTCACAGTCAACGCTGCAATACTGTACATAAAGAAGCCATGTGAACACACTTACAGTTCTGTGATCAGTATGTTCAGCCCCTGAGCTTCACTCTGTTACACTAAAGTCTATGTCAAGAATTTAAAATAGAAAACTGCTGACTGGAGTTCAACAGGAACAGTTTGTTGTCTCAGCTCAGATCCACGTGTGTTTGAATAAAGATGGACGACATCACGGCTCAGTAAAACCAAATCCTCTGGTCTGCCCCCTGGTGGCCGGCTGCTGTAAGTAGACGTTAAATAAATGTTTTACAACAATAGTTTCAGTGCTTTTAGGATGAGAACGATTTAGATTGTGTTCAACTTATCTTTTCTATTTATTCTGATTCATTAAATTACAACAAGCTTCTTCTGCGGTCTGTGTTTCCCATATAAATCTAAATCTGGCACTGAATTCAGTCCTAATTTAAACGTTGAACCCATTCATCAGTTCTTTGGGTTTCAGACCCGTTGAAGCTTCGGGGCTGAACTCACTGTTTCACTCCTGTTTGTAAACTCACTCTTATGCACTTCTATCGATTCCTGAAGCCAAACTCAACTTGTACGCTTGATGTTAACCAATGACTGTTAAGACCATTAAAGCTTCTTTCAAACACATCTTCATCCACTTGGACTTTATATGAAGTTTGACATTAAAAGTGATGATAATTAACATGAGTGCATCACATGGATCAGTTCATCCATAGAACATTTAGTTATTGATCTGTTCATACTTCATTCTGTCTGTAATCCACAGACTTAATAAAGATGGACGACATGACGGCTGCCACGTGTGAAGCCAAAGTATTTTGATCGCCCCCTGGTGTCTCTCTGCAGTATAATCATAAACCTCCTCCATGTTAGCAGATGGGACATGGAACAAAATCAAACTCAAATAAATGTTTGTCAAAGATGGTTTCTGTCATTTCAGGTCGTTCTTATCTCTTGGTTTGAATTAGTTATTTGATGATGTGAAAACAGGCAGAGACGTCATGATTGACAGCTGAGACTGACTCCGGATTGGTCCCTTCACTGGACCTCGATACCACGGCTCCGCTCCACGATCACAACTGAACAGACCGACTGCAAATGACCTTAACAGCGCAAGATGGCGGCGCCCCAATGAAAGATATTTAAGGACGGAGGTGGACCCAGAACTCACTGAAGGGACGACATGTCCCATCAGGCCTGGGGATGAACCAGGAGGAGGAGCAACACGTCACCAGGAAGTGGAAGATGCTGATGAACCTGCTGACCTCAGATACGTGGAGGAAGATGGATGAATATATTTAAGACTGAGGATTTGATTGTAGAATTTATTTGACTAACACACTTTGATAACTGTATTTGTTCGACAGCAGATAATAACAGTATCAAAAGCTTGTGTTCTCGTGTGAGTTTACAGTTCAGCAGAAAAACACATGAATACAGAATCAGTATAAAACAAACTGTGACTGGTTAAATAAAGTGATAGAACAAGAGGAATAAAGAAAAAGAGACGGATCATTTCAGAAAGGAAACATGGAAAAGAAGAAGACACGATGGCAAATATACATGTAAGTAAAAAGGAAATGAAAATGTACATAACATAAGGTTATAAGATAAAGTCTGAAAAAGAGCAATCCTCCAAATTAAAGTGGAACAGAAAACTAAAGTGCAAAATATAAAGCATCTTCTTTTCTCACGTTCACCGAGGAGGCAAATGGACACGACTACGTGACGTCTGAATCTCTGCAGCAGCAGAACCTGACCCATGAACAGCAGGTTGAACCTGTCCAGGTCCTGTGAGTCCAGACCTGGTCCCTGTTCTCACATCCTGGTTTCCTCTGCTGGGCGGTTCATGGAATCCTGAAGAGCCTGATGTAACAGCAGCCACTTCTTCACCGAAGCTTTGATCGCAAGGATCCATCTGGAAAGAAAATCACACATTAATAAACATGAGCTCTTTTTAGAACTGAACCACTGACGTGTTCCTGACGTGTTCCTGACATGTGCCTGACATGTGCCTGACATGTTCCACACGTGATCCTGACATGTGCCTGACATGTTCCTGACGTGTGCCTGACGTGTTCCTGACATGTGCCTGACATGTGCCTGACGTGTTCCTGACATGTGCCTGACATGTGCCTGACATGTGCCTGACGTGTTCCTGACATGTGCCTGACGTGTTCCTGACGTGTTCCTGACGTGTTCCTGACATGTTCCTGACATGTGCCTGACATGTGCCTGACATGTGCCTGACGTGTTCCTGACGTGTGCCTGACATGTGCCTGACATGTGCCTGACGTGTTCCTGACATGTGCCTGACATGTGCCTGACGTGTTCCTGACATGTGCCTGACATGTGCCTGACATGTTCTTGACATGTTCCTGACATGTTCCTGACATGTGCCTGACATGTGCCTCACATGTTCCTCACATGTTCCTCACATGTTCCTCACATGTTCTGGAGGTTCTGTCTGTGAGAACATTGGACATTTTCTGGAACTTTTCCTGCAGCCTCTTAGTAAAAGTCACATGATCTCCTCACCGTTTGTTCTCGTTGGGATGTTCGGAACAGAGGTGAAACGTCTTGAACTCTTCAGACGGAGGTTTCAGCTCAATGGTGGATTTCTTGGATCCGTACGGCTGCTCTCGAACCGTGTAGCCCTGCAGGTAGATGCCACCTGAGGACAGAGGACGATGTGAGCTGATCCATTAAATACACACAACATTCACCAGATTCATCAGTGAGGACAAAGTGCCTCTCATCTTAGAGTTAGAACAGAGTGAGACATGTCTCTGTACCGTGGGCATGAGTCGCTCGGATGCCGCTGTACAGGTAGAGACATCCGTCCTTCAGGATGCAGTAGTGTTGAGCCCACACGTCTTTGTTCTTGTCCATTTTATGAAGCAAACCGAGACACTCCGGGTTCTTCATGGCCAGCGGGGGCAGACTGGAGTTGTGTCTGGTGACGTCCACCCACACGTGGTTCTACAACGTGAGACAAGTCCTCGTCTTTATTTATTTTCTAACTGAGAGTGAATACGACTCTGAGATAAATATCACAACAACATGCAGCTTCTTAATGTAACATCAAGTTACCTGTGCAATAGGATGAATCGCTCGCTCCATCGCTTCCAGCCACCTGAAGTCATACAGACAGATTTAACATGACAAGTTTAAAACAGTTCACACATTTTCTGCAGGAATGAACCTTCAGGCTTTTCCCTGAGAATCAGTTTATCAGTTTTTACAGATGATTATCGATGTTAAACATTTCTACTCCGCTGTTTAAAACAAACACATGGAGGGATTCTTAATAAAAACTAGAGCTGCGACTTCACTGGACTTTATTTTCGTTTAATGACAAAATTCCTGTGAAAACTTCCCAGAACCGAAGGCGACGCCTTCAAAGAGATGAAAGTTATTAAAGAGTCGTTACTTCAGCGTCTTGTACGAGAGAAAACTGTGAAAACAGAGATTCAAACGAAATGAACTGAAAACACCTCAGAGCAGGTTCATGAGGTCACTGTGACCTTTGACCCTCAAGTTGTTGTTGAGATATCGTGTTCACAAGCCGACCTGAAAACATGAAGCCTCCTGCCACTGGGGGTCGCTGGTGCGATGATAAAACAATGGAAGAAATAAAGATGTTGCAAAAAGGATAAAAACAAAGGATTTGAAAGATTGAAATCATTCGTCAGCTGATCTCAGCGACTCTACGTGGGAGAGATATTTCGGTTTGGAGCGTTTGACCTTTTCATCTCCTGGTTGGACGTAGCACAGAAGAAGAAAACTCGATTCACAGACAGGGGGCGACATTTGAACACAAAGGGTTTTCCCAGAGAAACGTCTTGTCCGACCTCGGCTCCCTCGAGCTTCACCGCTGACAGAGCTCGTCTCTTTCCTTCATCCTGTGGACAACAGGAAGTTACATCACAAGGTGTTTTTTACAGGAAGTAGAGAGCCGGATGGTGACGCCTGCTCGCCGCTCACCCGTTTGTGCCGGTAGTAGTAAAGACAGGAGTCATGTGAGAGAACGAACCACCTCTTCCTCCAGCCTTTAATCAGACCAGACTGGGTGCGTTTGTGAAGGTAACCCCGACACCCCGGCCGGGGGGTGTTAGGAGCACAAGCGATGTCTGACCCGATGGTCAGTGTGAGAACATCTGGACCTAAAACATTAACAATGTTACATTAACATCTGTTCACTCAATATTCAGATTTAAAAACTTTTTCCACATTAAGACGTCTAAAACAGAGACTGTAAATAAAATGGACGTCCCCACTTCCTCCGAATGTCCAGAAATGAAGCCAAAATCTCTCAGGGTAGAAACGCAGCCATCTCGACAGTTTACATGTTTCTACTGTCAGAGGTGACGTCACCAGGTGTGAACACGGCCCACCTTGTCGCGCCAAATCAGCCGCCTCCGAGTGAGGGATGCTGGTGACATCCGTCCCGTTCACAGCGAGGACGAAATCTCCGACCATCAGACCGGCTTCTTCAGCGGCTCCGTCTGAAACCAAAGAAAACTGTTGTCATGAGCTGAAGTTTCCTCACATGTTCCTCACATGTTCCTCACATGTTCCTCACATGTTCTGCAGGTTCTGTGTAAGAACAAATGTCTGAGTCAGTGTCTCTTGTAAAATGTGTGTAACATGTCGGAGTGAGTCCATGTGAGAAAGCAGCAGGACAATGTCTGGAAGCTTCACTGTCACCATTTAGTGGAAATTATTTTAAATCTGAAATTGTCTTTATAGAGACGTCACTTTCCAAATGACTCCGACTCATCAGACAAACAAAAAAACTAAAATGCTTCGAGAACAAAATATTAGATATTAGAATAAAGACTGTGGGCGGCCACCAGAATGAATCCCCACACGTGGCCGTAGGGGGCGCTGCTGCCGGTGTGCTGCTTTAAGATGAGACGGTGAAAGTTCACTTACTCGTGTCGACCTCCGTGACCACGATGGGTTTAGAGAACTGAATCCGAAAGCCCCAGGGATACTCTCCTGTTCCTTTACTGATCCTGACCGTCCGCTCTCGAACTGAAAGACAACAAGTGTTTATTCACTTCAATGTGCAGGGTTGTATTTATTCCATGAGTTGATTTTCCATTGAAGAGTTTTAATACTAAATGAATCTTCTCTGTGATCACAGGTGAGTAAAAGTTATTTTTCTCCAGCTCACTTGAAACTGCTCGAGTTCTGGTGTTGAGGCTCGGAGGAATAATTCCCGAATCCACGTGGTCTCCTTGGTAAATCCACGCTGACGAGTGGAACGTCTCCATATAAAAACCTCCGTCCTCATTGTCTCGAGTCGTCATGTCCATAGAGCGAGTGTCCTCAGATACTAGAAAGTAAAAGTACAGAACATAAAGATTCTGATTAGCTTTGGTTGAACTATAATATTATATATATGTAAAGTTCCTGGAGATCATGTATGTTGTGATTTGGTTCAATACAAATCCTGTTTGTGTTTTCAGGTCTTTTAAGACGTGGTGTTAAACCAACGGTCTGAGGTCATCGATGAGCTTATCGTCCAATCAGGTGGCAGCATCCTGTGTATATGAGTCACCTGATTCCTCTGTGAGATCACTGGTGATGGAGCTTCCTCCAGCGGAGCTCCACTGTTTACTATCTTTAAAGAGCTTTCGTCTCTTGGCCCAGTGGTCGCCGCCGCCGCCGCCGCCGCCGCCCTCGGCCTCCTTGTGCATCACAGGCCTCAGATGCTCTTTGGCGTCTATGGAACCTGCAAATAAAGATGAACATGAGTTTCATGTGAACCTGAATTCAGCAGTTGACAAATATTAAAGAACATATGACGTGTTTTCAGTGTTTGTTTCCTCTAATGTGTCGTACAGCTCTGACACGTTTAGAGGAAACATGCGTTCGACACGGAAACTGAGGCAAAACATTCTGAGATCGAATGTGACCCAGGTGAAGTGAGAGCGGACCAATCAGAGCAGACTTCATCAGGAGGAGGGTCTTAAAGGGACAGGAGCTAAAAGCATGTGTTTGAGACAGAGGCTGAACAGAGGAGCTGCAGCGAGGGACAGTCTGAAGAAAGGGATTCTGAACATTAGAGCATGAAAACATTTGACAGTATCAACACTGATTAAATCATCAACCTGAAGATGAACAGAATATGTCTCATTTAATTTGACTCACATCTGGACACCCTGTGTCTCTCGGCCTTGTAGGTTTTACCCAGCTGCTCCTTGGCGTAGATTTCTGCGTCAGGACAGGAAGCAGCTTTGTCCTCGGTTCCTCTTCGTCCTGCGTCCTGCTGCAGATCTTTCGTCTCCTCGGACGTCAGCGACAGACACGTGGAGGTGTTTCCTGTTTCTTCAGCAGCTGGTTTAGAGTCCGTCCCACTCTGTGAAGACTTCAGGTCCATCTGCAGGAATCTTTGCTGTAGTGCACCGACACTCAGAGTCGTGACTGAGGACGAATGTGAAGATGACACTGAGTCCTCTTGATTCTCCAGCTTGACGGGATGAATCTGCAGCACCTGTTCCTCTGAGCCGCTGCGGGACGGAGGGATGACCTGGATAGAAAGAGCTTTTTGACAGAGCTTCTCTGAGTCGGGAAATTCTACGTCCTGATCGAATCCACTGTCTGCGACTTCAGTTTGATCGACTTTACAGTCACAGTCATCAGTGTCCAGACTGTCTCGGTCTGTGCAGACGCTCTGTTTGAAGTCCTGTCTCGTGTCTTCATCACCGTGTCCTCGTCCTCCAGCGACACCGAACACGTCATCAGCATTTTCTTCAGAGCTCGTCAAACAGAACGGACTGAGCCGTGGTGGCTTCTCCTCATGGCTGCTTTGTTTAGAAGAACCATCATTTCCAATTCCAAATGCAGGGACCTTGTCGTTGCCGTGGTGACTCGTCCCCAGCTCCTCTGATTGGACAGGACGCGAGCACATGATCAACGAGGAGAACGACTCGGTGTAGGGCAGCAGCAGATCGTCCTGCATCAACTCCACAGCTTCTGACGTCCCAGGAAACGTCTGCCGCCTCTTCTGTGGTAAGGGACACGCTCTGTGTTGGACGGTGGCGATGCTGTTGTTTCTGATCCAGGATTTTCTCTTCTGGGAGCTGATGAAGTCTTTGGTGAAGCTGGACCTGTTGGTGGACAGAGACGGTCTCATGAACATGGGCTCGTAATTATCAGAATCTGAAAACTGATCAAAAGAAGGTGCTGGATGTGCCAGGCCGGACTCTCCCAGGTGGTGGTGGGCAGGACTCTGGGTTCTGATCCCACAGGACTGCAGCCGGAGCGTCAGGTCGTCCAGAGGGTTGTATTTAACGTCTGCAAACTCCTGCGGTGGAGGAATGTCCCAGAACGCATCCATGCTTTTGTGAAACCGCTGCCTCTTCTCCTGAGCTGTGACGTGGAGCGGCGGACTCGATGGAGGATTTACTGACCAACAGTCTGTTGGTTTGTCTGGTTTGTGACCGACGCAGCATCGACAGCAGCTTGAGTCGTCCCATATTTTGGAGTTTGAACCACTAACTTCCTCCGTGTTGTTGCTCGAGCTGCCAAAAGTAAACCTGTAGTTTTTATCTGCTTTGTTGTTCGGAGTCCACGTCTCCTCACGTCTGCTCGTCTCAGCGACGTCCCTCTTGTCATTCGTAAAAACAAACGTGGTCTTGGTGCCGGATGTGTTGAGCTGCAGAATTTCTTGAATTTCCAGTTTGACCTGGGACCCGCTGCAGTTGATTCTCATGATGTTGGTCACTGGCGTTGAGGAGTGCGTTGGACTTTCAGACAGGGGTTGGTGTAACTGCTGAAACGTGATGAGGGGTGAATCTTCCAGGTCGCTGACGGACACAGACGTCACGATCTTCACTCCTTTCTCTTTGTCCTCGGTCGTTTTGGTATAAATGCTCCTTTGATTTGAACTCAGGTGATGATCTTGTTTGAACCTTTTCTCCTTTGGAGGAGAATTGTGGTATTTTTCTTCATCTTCAGACGCAGACGGAACGTTTTCCCTGAGGAACGAGTCGGTTTCACCTTTTTCAAAGACGTCGTCTTTGAAGCTGACGCTGTTGCTTTTGTTCTGCTTGTGAAAGATGTACGGTGAGACGCTCTCTGCAGGAAACAACAAACTGTGTTAAACATGTTGAATTCAAGAAGACTTGAAAACGGCTGCAGCCTCCGACCACATGACCGGATCCTAACCCTCTCCTGATCGACGGCAGCGTGACACTTCTGAAGTTTCAAACATCACCGTGACGTCACCCGTCGGTTTGTGAGCTGCGGATCTGAAGCCTCAGTTTGACATTTTGTTCAGCGCCATCTTAGTTTTTGAAAAATAGAAGTAACCATATTTGGAGGAGCGGGGGTGGAGCCAGACTGAAAGCTCGAGGACACGCCCACCCACACCTGCCACCTGCACCCATTGGACAGTACTAGCTGTCAATCACTCTGTGGTATCCCCCCCCCAACACATCTGGTGCTTTATGGTCTGTTTGACTCTAAATGATCATAATTCACAAAATGAACATCAGCTGTTTGAAGAAGACTTGAAACTAGAGACTGAGACAGAAACTCCTGAATGTTTACTGACGTTATAAAGTGAGAAGTCACTTTCTATAGACTTCTATAGAAACTACCAGAGGAGTCGCCCCCTGCTGGTCATCACACAGAAGACAAGTTCATTCATTTGAATTAGAGTCTGTATTTGGACCTAATACAATCTAATACGTTATAAAGGCCCTGGTTCAGACTCTGCTGGTCTGAGGAACCCTCGAGCAGGTTTGGAAAATGTGACTCAGTTAAGCTCAGGATTAACTTCAGCTCACACGACGAGCAAAGCTGCGACTCACGTTTGCTGCTGCTGGAGCTCTTCCTCCTCCGGCTGCTCCTCCTCCTCCCTCTCTTACTCATCCTCACATCGGCCTCACGTCACCTGACAGAACCAGAAGATAAACATGAACTGTCAAACTGCACAAAGAGTGAGTCTCAAGGGAAGAAAGGGAACATGAGGGATCATGAGAGAACATGAGGGATCATGAGAGAACATGAGGGAACATGAGGGAACATGAGGGATCATGAGAGAACATGAGGAACAGAACATGAGGAACATAGGATCATGAGGACTAGAGAGAACATGAGGGACCATGAGGGAACATGAGGGATCATGAGGAACATGAAGGAACATGAGGGAACATGAGGGAACATGAGGGAACATGAGGGAACATGAGGGATCATGAGGGAACATGAAGGAACATGAGGATGACCTTGAAGAACATGAGGGAACATGAGGGAACATGAGGGAACATGAAGGAACATGAGGAACATGAGGGAACATGAGGACTGAGGACAGCGACATGGGGGAACATGAGGACCATGAGAGAACATGAGGGAACATGAGGGACCATGAAGGAACATGAAAGAACATGCAGAAGTTTCCTGATGATCAAATGAACACCAGTTGTTTTTTTCTCATCTTTTATTTGGACGTTAGATTTTCTACCAAGAAACTAAAATATCGGAGTAAAACCATCACGTCTACGTTCGTCAACAGTAACGACGACGACACGAACATTAGAACTACTGACGTTAAATTCTCACACAGACGTAAACACAGAATCTTTAAATCTCTGTATTTATCACCACAACATCAAAACTTAACAAAACTACGGAGAGACCTTCAAAACAAACCGTAAATAATTACAATATTTACAAAAATTACATTAATGCTTTTCATTAAAAAACCCAAATGATTTCCAAAACACAAGGAAGTTCACATTTCTCTGATTTGCTTCTTAATAATAAAAACATTGAGAACAAATCAGTCCGGTGACAGGTTACATACTAATGTACTGTTGTTGACATGTTGTTGACATGTTGTTGACATGTTAAAAAGCTGAATAATATTCGTACACACAGAAAGAGGAAAACGTACCTTTTGTGAAACGTGCGTCAGGAGAGAACGAGGTCGACTGATCAGCTGCTGCGGCTCCACGCCGTCTGCTCCACTTCTTATTGATTCTATTCTCAACATAAAGCAGCTTATTACCATTAATCCCATCAGCCACTGGTGATGTCATCCCGTTCACTCAGTCACCATGGCGACGAGTCACATCCAAACATCCAGCCTATCACGAGGCTTTGATCTGAATCGTGTTTGATGTGGTTCATTACTGTAATAAGAGAACTTTTAATGAATTATTACATTTCTCAACCAAACCAAAGTTAAAGGAGTAAAACAAAGATTGAAGAAGGTTTGAAAGTGACGACACAACAATAATGAAAAGTCGTCACCACGATGCTTTGCAGACACTTTATTACACAAATAACATAGTTACTGAAAATAGTATCTTGCAGCAAAACCAGTGTGTTACAATAATAAATATCATATAGCCCACGTTTGACTGCGACATCAGAAATGCGTTTCTATGGCATGCTGCTGAAAAGCATTCACTCAAAGTGAAGAGATGAACCGAGCGACAGAGCGGAAGAAAAGAAACCTGAGAAGACGGAGGAAGACGAAGACGAAGAAGTGAATCATCTGATAAACTAAATATTTGCATTTTACAATCGTTACGTTGTGACTCGTGCACTTTCTCTGACGACCTGCAGGGGACTGAACATCTCTCCCTCCATGTTCCAGGTTTTCTTTTCATTCTACTCACAAATTAATCATTTATAAACAGTGACTCATTAATAAATTCAAGCTGAATCTCAAGCATTGTACAAAGTCGTCAGAATGAGGTTGGATTCTCTCAGAAATATAACAGATTGTAGTTAAAAACTGGAACTTGTGATTTATCGAAACTAAAAACATGAACGATGAACATTTGTTCGTTCTTGTGTTTATGTCGTGTGAAGCTTCCTGAACGAACAGATACAGAGCTTGAGACTTGAACAATGTTTGATTGGTCTCACACACACACACACACACACACACACACACACACACACACACACACACACACACACACACACACACACACACACACACACACACACACACACACACACACACACACACACAGTTGACTTGATGGAAGAGAAAAGCTCGACTAGCAGCAGCTGTTTTTAAGCCCACGACACGTTTGTAATGGCAGGTGCTGAAAAAAGGCAAAATATGGATGTGAAAAGGCACAAAAATGACAAATGAAATGTTACGGATGAAAAGCACGGCCCAAAGTAAGCGTCTGAAATGAGGCTGAGTGTAGCGTCACTACACGGAAGAGACGTGTGGAGGTTCTGTTCCTGTGTCTCCTCTCATTTCTGGATCTGATCCTGTTTAAATCCGTTCTGACTCAAACACTGAGGAATCAACAGTGACCAACACAAAGCAGCTCGGCCTCAGACTGTGAGCGCCCCCTGCAGACTCAGAAGTTATTAACAACCAGAGTTTGGTGGCTTTGTTCCAGCAGCAGCTCTTCAGGTTCAGGAAGCAGAGGATCATGTTTCAGTGAGAGCTTCTACATGAAAACACTTCATCAGACACAGAGCCCAACATGTGGCTGCAGGGGGCGCTGTTGCTCAGTAACATGTACATGGTGTTGATTTAACCACATCAACATGTGTCAGATCCAGACGTCTGTTTTCAACTCAACAACTCAAATCCTGAAGTACCTGAGTTACAGGTAAACGCTGCTTGTGCTGGTCAGTGTCACCATGGAAACAGAGACCCTGTGGTTCCCTAACAGGCGCCAGCGATGGGCTCAGATTAGTTTGTACCCGTTTCCAAAAAACTAAACTTCTCTTTCACTGGATTTTCTCCAAGTTCTTGATAATTTTTTTCCCGGAAAAGTCCCAGAAACAAGTTTAACTGAATAAAAAGGCAAAATGATTCCATGGGTAGTTTTAAGGCTGAATCTGAACGTGTGGATTGTTCTCATCATTTCAACTTCTGCACGTTTGATTTGGGGAAAAGAAAAAGGTTTGACGTGTGAGAACATCATGGAGATCACAGATAAATTACATTAAATAATCTAAATCATGTCAAAGTATCTGTATTTACAGTATATAGATTTAAATATATAAACAATAAGATTGGCAGCTAACACAACAGTTACACTTGATGAATAACGTACATCTTGGCAATGTAAGCAGAAGGTTGTCGTCCGGCAGCGGAGCGTCTAGGACGAGGCCGGGGGCGGCGGCAGGGCGGAGTACTCCTCGTTCTCGGAGTCGCTGCTGTCCTCTTCGTTCCGCTCCTGGTCGCTGCCCTCGGTGCTCAGCTGGTCGAAGCCCTGACGACTGTAACCTTTATGGGACGCAAAGAAGTTCCCCAGATTCAGACCGCCGACTGCTTTACCTACGGAAACACCAGCGGAGGGAACGCAGTGTTTACAACAGCTACTCTGTCACACTCCGTCCGGGATGTTCAACATCGTGTGTTTGTTCTGGACTTTGATTCAATCCAACACAAACAAATCCTCGATTCTCATGAAGGACCCACCTCGTATTTTTCCCAGGATCCCTCCCACAGAGCTGGGTTCACCCTTCACCTCACCGTGATCTGGAGATATTCAGCGATATGAAGAACAAACATCAACACAGAGCAGATTTGAACATTCCACTCATTTCAAGAGAAGATGGTCTCTTCACTTGTTTCACGTCCTCTCATACGTACGGTTTCTCCTCCAGCAGATGAAGACACCGATGGATATGACGAGCACCAGCGGGACGAGCAGCAGCGTGGTGATGACGGCGGGGAGAACCCCCTCTCCTCTCTTTGTTTTCACCACACTCTTCATCTTCTCCTCCTCCTCCTCTGTCTCTTTCTGTGCTTGAGGCTGCTGAGCGACGGTTTGTTTCTCCTTGACGACCGCCGTCTTCAACGTGTTGTGTTCAGGTCTCAGCTTAGTCTGAACAAACGTCTCCATTTCTACAGGGAGAGGAAAGCTTTGGTTAATATGGGTTCAGTTGTATTTTATATCCCAGTGCAGACACACAACCACAGCTTGGTTTATTTTCTCTGGGGATAAAAGGAAATCTTCATTTTTCAAAAAGCAAACGTAAGAGCACTTCAGATCACAGCACTCGTCTTACTTGCTCCTGAAGACGTGTGCTCACCTTTGATTTGACCTCCCGACTGTGAACTGTGTGTGAAATGACCAGAGACAAGTTTGTGTGTAGATGTGTTAAGTGTGAAGAAAGAAGTGATCAGAGATAAACTGAAAACCGATGACATCATCATCATCTCATATATGAGGACAGCCGGTCGTCACGGCTACACGTGTCCCACAAGTGTATCTCCCTGAGGTCGTTTGTCTCCACCAACCAGTTCAGTTACATGTGAGGTCTCCGTGACCTTTGACCTCCCAAATCTAATCAGTTCCAATGTTTTTACCAAATTTGAAGAAATTCCCTCAAAATGTTCTTGAGATATCGTGTTCACGAGATCGGACGGACAAGACAGAAACCCACGACAGGTACGTCTCTGCCCTAAGGCCGGAGATATACTTGCTGTTAAAACACGCAAGTATATGTGAACAACTACGCTCACGACGCAGCCGGCTGTCTACGCAAACGTAGTTGTTCACATACTTGCCGATGTACTCTGCGTGTTACCGGAGGATGCCACTAGAGGGCACACCGGAGAAATCAGAGCGTATAGAACTTCTGGATTTGCATGATGTAAACAATAAACATGGCGATACTCGATGTTACTATTTAGTTCATTCTGAGATCACAGCAGAAAAAGAGACAGCGGCGCCATCGTAGTGTGTAAGGCCTGTAAATCAAGCTCGCCGTGACAATGGACAAAACGTTTCTCTCGCTCTGCCAAGGCGAGAAATTGATGATGAAGAACACCACCAGTATTTTCGAATGTCCGCCAGGACGATGATTTGCTGCACCGGTTTAGCCCGATGACGATGCACCACAACACACGCAGTGAGCCAATCCCCCTGTCACGTTCCCTATACCACTGCTACACTGCCCCTGCAGGTCAAGTGCATATTGCATCTGGCGTCCCCGTCGACCTGCACAACCGACGCTCCAAATGGACGCAGGATACGCGAGGCAGCCATCATGCGCACACGTACGCGTAGTTAAGAGCAAGTATGTCTCCGGCCTCAGGGTTCGAACACGAAACAACGCTCTGCTTTGTACCGACATCAAGTTCCAACATCCGCAGCCTCAGTGTTCATCAACACGTTGAATCTGAGACAAACTCACCTTCAAGCTCCTGAACCTCGATGCCAGCTTTCTTCACAGAGCGGTGGAACTCTGGAAAATTAAGAATTATCTTATTATTCAGTAAACGAAAAGTCTGAAGTGATGAGATCATTCTCAGACTTAAAGACAGAGTAGAACCGCTGCTGCTTCATGTCCACACGGGACAGTTGAGGTGGTTTGGGCAGTCAGGATCCTCCTGGACACCTTTAGTTTAGGTGCCCATACAACCCCAGCCCATAAGAGGACCATGAAGACGGATGAAGCTGAACTTACTCTCGCTGGTGAACTTGAAGACTGAATTGGTGCCTGCGTCTCCAACAAACACGCTTCCGTCCCTGGTTTCAACGATGTCATGAGGCATCATAAACTCCTGCAAAAGAAGAAACACTAAGTTTAATCCAAAAGTCGAGTGTGTGTGTGTGTGTGTGTGTGTGTGTGTGTGTGTGTGTGTGTGTGTGTGTGTGTGTGTGTGTGTGTGTGTGTGTGTGTGTGTGTGTGTGTGTGTGTGTACCTCTGTCTTAGGGCTGAACGTGTCCAAAATATCCTTGGTTGAATAATTTATGACAAAACCTCTGAGTGGAGCCGAGTGATACGGAGATTTTCCATTTACTGCAAAGATCAAGCCATCTACACACACACACAGACACACACACACACACACAGATCAAGCTTCAAACACTGGATCCAACATTTCCCATCATGCAATTCAACAGCATCTCAAGTTGCGCTCAGGGCTTCGTCTGAACAACCTGAGCTCCGCCCCTCTCGCCGAGCTCATTGCAGATTAAAGGGATTCAAGTAGAACTAAACTATGATGAATAAACTGAGGTGAACTTATTGAATTGCTGCATCGACCCTTTAATCTTTATTAATTGAGTAAGAAGTGCTACATTTCATGTGAGAAGATGTTTAAATCCAAAAAGCAGTGCTGAGCATCGACTGGTTCAAACTCACCTCCTGCAGGACTGTAGTTGATGGCAAACACTTCCCCCCCAAACTCCTCTTTCTTGATTTCTTTAACAAACTCTCCTGTTTCAGCGATGAAGCACTGAATACGTCCGTTCTCTCTGTCAGCAACACAAACCTCCCGTCTGTCAGGGAGGAACACCAGACTGTGAGGAACCCGGAACGCCACGCGCCTCCTCCTGTCGGACGAACCTTCACACAGGGAATGAAACCACACAAAGCTGAATACGAGCAGATTTCAAAGACTCATCGCATCACAAATTATCACACAAAACAACACAAAACAACACAAAACATGGACACTTTTCAGTCTCAAAAATAAATCGATCTTGTCGTCGTCTTTAGCTGTTTTCAGACATGAACTGAGTGAAATGTTGTTCCTGACGTGTTGTGTAGTTAGTGTTTGTGAAGCAGCAGCAGCAGGTTGTCGGGTCGACTCCTTCAAACAGGAACATGTGGGAACATCCAGGCGAGGGGCGGAGCCTGTAGAGCAGCAGGAGGCGGAGCCTGTAGAGCAGCAGGGGGCCGGACATTACGTATAAACTCTGCTGTGGAAAGATCAGTGTTGTTGTTTACAGCTCATCCACACCGGCGTCGGCCCTCATCACCAGAAGCTCTGGAACCTCCTCGTGTTTCCAAGTGGACGTCTTCGTCTTCTACGTGTACGGCTCCTCTTCTTCATCCTGAGATCTTTGTGTTCTTCCAGTTTCACGTCCGTCACGTGTTAGAAACCTCATCAACACGTCCACTCGCTCGCTGGGAAGCTTCCACACATTGTCCTGCTGTGTCCTCACATGGACTCACTCTGACATGTTACACACATTTTACTAGGAGGCTGCAGGAGAAGATCCAGAACATGTCCAGAGACACTGACTCAGACATTTGTTCTCACAGAGAGAACCTGCAGAACATGTGAGGAACATGTGAGGAACATGTGAGGAACACGTCAGGAACACGTCAGGAACATGTGCAGACTTCAGTTCATGTCTAAAAACAGCTTTTGAGAATGAGTGTGTTTCTACCTGCGCCCCACTCAGACAGGTATTTGCCGTCAGCGGAGAACTTCAGTATCCTGGCGTTACAGTAGCCGTCAGACACGAAGATGTTTCCTGTGTCAGTGTCCACAGCGACGTCAGTGGGCTGACAGAAGTGGCTGCTGTCACTTCCTGGTGTGAACGCTTCTCCTATCGTCAGCAACGTTCTGTCTCCGCCATCACCGCTCACCTTTAACACCTGATGAGCAGAGAACAGGAAGCGTCATTGGTCGGGTTTCACCACGTGCACAAGTGTTTGAGCCGTTTATTAAACCTCAGGCTGTCATGAATTCTAAATTTGATTATTTGAGTTTAAGAATTATTTATAGATTCTATTTTCAAGCAGACCTGAGGATTCTAGACGGTTGATAGAGGGACAAAGACAAATCCAAACTTTATAAAGCATAAAGATCATTTTCCTGTTATCATGCGGCGGCTGGAGCATCTCACCTGATGAAGAGCCACGTCAGTGACCCAGTAATTATTTTCTTTGTCTGTCGTTATTCCATGAGGCATATAAAACCTGCAGAATCACACAGATGCATCATTATGGGTTTTCACTCAGAGCACGATGTACTAAAGAAACAACACAAGACTCATCTTTGTGCACACTTCAAATCATCAGATGTGTCTCTCCTCCCTGTGATTGGTTAATTGGACCAAAGGTTGGCAGAAGAGTTTTAAACATGACCTTTCTCACGTCCTGTGAGTAGAGCGAGATGAGAGCTCAACTGACAGAGAGCTTATGTTTTCTAACCTGGTTGTTGTCAGCATTATGAAAACACACTTTGTGGTGGGATCCAAGAAAGAACCAGTTCAATCTGATCCTTTTTTCCCACTTTCTTAACCATCAGCAGAGGTTTAACGTCTCTGAGCCCCGTGCTAGTGTACATGTTCACTTTGTTGGGGACGTTCACGTGAAATCAGTGTGATACTCATGACAGAGACACGAATAGTGACTGACATGTTTCTGCCTGAAGCCTTCAGGATGTTGCCTTTGCCTGGATCCACAACCAAAATAGTGGACTGCTGGATCGGACCCAGGGACCTCTGCTGGTATCTCGCCTGGCTGCTGAAGGAGCTGAAGAAGAAGGGAGACCATGTGTGAGAACATTCATTAGAGAAGCTTCCTGCTCACTGCTCTGTAATCCACTGACTCTGGAGGCCGCAGATAAACAGAAGGAGGCAAGAAAAGCCAACGAGGGAGAATAGTTCAATAATAAGAAAGGGCTTTTCTTCAACAGCGATTTTAACTGGTTTTAATTTTGTTCTGTCAAACTGCTAACGTCTCTACAAACAGCTGCTGAGCTGGAGAAACAATGTGGAGATGAACCACTTTCAATCTGCATCAATATTAAATACACATAAAAGATTATTCTGTTTAATGGACAGACAGAGGACTCACTCCGGCCCCCAGCGGTGGTCCCCTCTGTGGAAGATGACCACGTTAGAATCTGAGTCGAGGGCGAGTCCTGACACCTGACCGAGCTGCAGAGAACTCTGTGGCCACGCCGACACAAGCTCCAGATGATCTACACACACACACACACACACACCACACAACACACACACACACACACACACACACACACACACACACACGTTTCAGTGAGTTAACATGAACAGGACTGGTGCATTACTCTAGATTAACCAGTGACACATTGTGACACATTAACCAGTATCACGATGGTTGAGATGACTTGAGGCAGAAATGCAGTTTTGTCTTTTACCAACTGAAAAGTGGAAGAAGAGATGGACTCATCAGCCGGAAGAGGGTTCACCAGTGTGAGGAAGTGGTTTCCTCTAAGTTCCTCTCTCTGCTCTCACTGTGTTTCCATTCTGGACACAAAGAGCATTTCCCACTTCTCTTCTTCTGAAGACCTCCTCTTTGGCCTGTTGTCGTTTGTGGAGAACATCTTGGTTGGATCCAGGTTTGTAGCAGCAGGTTCATGGACTTGATTTCTTCTTGCCTTCTCTTTTTGGATATCCCAGGACTTTTGACTTTGTTCGTTATGTGAACTCAGAGGCGTCGTCATCCACCCACTCACTCACTTGTCAAGGTTTTGATCTCTAGTATAACTATCACCAGGTTTCTGGTTTGGTGCAAACGCACAAGGACTTGCATGCACATGTGTTATGCAATATACATTTCTGCAAATGGAGTCACACCATTCTGCAGCCAAGAGGAAGTGTTAGCTCGTAAACACGGCAGGACTCGAACCTTAATAAAACACTAAGATTATGAGCAGGGAAACACAGCGATCAACCACCGTGTTCTTTTGTCGGTGGACATTCAGAATGTTTGCTGGATTTCAAGGATGAACATTAATCTTGTTTGTTGTAAGAAACCTTATTTAAACAATCAAGCCGCTGCACTGACGCCAGAGCAAACATGTGTTTCAGCTGTTTCCATGGGGAAGATGAATGATTATCAGACATTCAGACTGAAAATAGCACAGGGCTGCGAGGGTGGGGGGGTTTGAGTAACACATCCCTGAATGGCAACAAAGAACCAGACGAGCAGAGAGGCGACAGAAATAAGGAAACAAAGGATGAAACAGCGAGAGAGAAAATCTAAAAAAGTACGATCCCATTAATCTATTCGTCTTTGGTTTGAATTACTTTACTTGCATGCAAAAATAAAAAGGGGATCTTTTCAGCACCACTGACAACAACAACAATAAAATATCATCCAGGACCCACCTTGTCCTTCAGCTACCAGCTTGCTTCCTGGGGACTTGGCCGTGGCCTCAAGCTGGTGGAACCTGTGGACTCTGTCCCTCACCAAAACAGGGTCCTCCCTGGTGTGGAAGGCTAGTGTGGCACTGGGAGAGCCCAGACCTTTGGTTTGCATTAAGCTATCAATCTGAGCCACCAGCTCCGCCTGGGCTCTCTGCATCTCGTTGGGGTTGAACTTATGAACGTGAACTATGTCGTTACTCTGGCCTAGCAGCTTGGACATAAGAGAATAGAGGTCACCTGCACAGACAGACAGAGAAGGACAGAAAAGAGTGGAAATAAAGTACAAGGAATAGGAGGAAAGTCTTGCTACACAAAGCAAATGCTGTGGTGTTGTTAGGAAGGCTGGTGAAGTGATTAGTTAGGACACCGAAAAGATAAAGCACAATATATCGTTTTTGTCCATTAACCATTTTGGTGTTAGAGTTTTGGTAGATGCTGCGTGACATAAAGGACTTTGCAGAGCTGATGCATTCAAGATGTTCTTCCTCTTCCTCTTCCTCTTCCTCTTCCTCCCCACGGACCCAACATGACTGATGTAACTAAATTCCGTCCTCCTGGGCTGGTTAGCACATATCACCCAGTCGTCTGAGTACAGTGACGTCTGTGGGCTATGCACCAAGCCTGCTGCCGCCCTCTCTTCAACACAACCAGGAAAACATCCTTGTACAAAGCATGTGAAGAGATTAAAGATCGGACCAGCCATCTTCAGAGCAAAGAGGTTAGTTGAGTGGAACCCTCTCAAATTAGTGTCTGGAGTAACTCCTAGGACTTTTGTTATGTGTAACCAGCCCCATGTTTGGATGCTCCACCCTTGGACCATGGAAAGACCAGTTGGAGGTGTCCTTGTTGAACTCCAGCTCCAAGATCTTGAGAGAATCGCTTTGTTCAGATCCTGCAGGAGAACGGGATACAGGCGCCGTTTCCACAAACAATTCAGTCCTTGGATGACCGGAGTAGTTGTGTCCATATTCTACTAAACACGTCCCAGTTGGCGTTGAGCTGCAGCAGATTGTAACTCCTCAGTGATCCTGTGAGTCCAGTTCAGGCTCCTCCATTTCTGTTTCCTGCAGATGATGTGGCTCTGTTCACCTCATCTGACAGTAACACCCAGCATGCAATGGGGCAGTTTGACCTCTAAATCTGAGGCCATGGTTTTCTGCCACTACATTCTTACTTGTGGCTCTTGTAAATTATATCTGTGCCGTGAGTACGTTTGCTTTTCAGCAAAACTTGACAATCAGAAATAGCATCAGTGAATCCAACAGAATTTATACTCGTCCACTATGTCTCCTATTATTTGTGACTGCAAATAACAAAACACGACAGTATTTTATTGACTTTAAAATACCAGTGTAGTTGTAATAACCCAGTAGTCCTGGTAACTCACCCTGATCCACAGTCTGCCCTGCTTGGTTTGCATCCAACACAGACCTGTCATCTTGATCATCTGGATAAGACAAGGAGAGATTCATGTTGTGTATAAAATGCTTCATTAGGTGAAGTCGGTTTGATGGGTCAGGGGTCAGGGGTCAGGGGTCAGGGGTCAGCGTTCGTACCTGGTGATTTCCCCATATGCATCATTGAGTGATCAGGATCGACAGCGATGGGAACATTGGCCTCAGCTGGAATGTGTTGAAACAGCTCTTTGGAGCCCGTCTCCATGCAGCTCATGTAGGGGATTGCATGTTTGCTTTCCATGTAGAACATTATATAGAAGTTGCACATCTCATCATCAGAGGTGCCTCTGCATAGAAAACAGAAGAGTACGTGTGGATTAATACATATCTACATATTATCGCTGGTTATCTCGTACTGTAACGTCCTCCTGGCAGAGCTGCAGGGATGCAAAGTCAAACCTCTGCAATGCAGCAGCCTTTCTGGTCTTCAACCACCCAGCTCATGTGACTCATTACTCTCTCCTGTCTGATGCTGCTCACCTCACAGGTTACTACTGCTCGTCTACCAGCACAGCACCGGTCTACCTGAACTACCTCAGTCAGGTGCAGGAGGTGTGCACCCCGAGGCAGGAAGTCACAGTCCCCCCTCTTCCCCTGTGTGATCCCTCAGTGGTGGAGTTCAGTTGATTCTGTAGAACTTTCAGGAGAGCACCTTCATATCTAACACGACCTCTCTCATTCTCAATCTTTCTTTCTCAACAACAGTAAAAATTAAATAGTCATTTTTGGGGATGACATGTTACTTTATTCTTTCACAAGCATCGTGTTTTCCCAGAATTCTCATCAAAATGTTTTCAAACTGTTTTTACAACAGAACTCACCCGATGTACGTTTTGGAGGTTCTGCCCTCACCAGTAAAAACACATCTGGCAGCGACGGTGTCACCGTACTTCACGTCCACCTCCGGGTTGGCACGATAAAAAGCCTGGAGAGAAATCACATTCACTGCTGAGTGTTCAATCTACAGACAGAGCCTGACCAGCTGTTTCCCCAGTTCATAGTCACTGTGCTAACCTGAGCTAAGCTAAGATAAAAACTGCTCGCTCAAGGTCCCAGGCAACAGCAAACAGCGGGTTATGACGTGAAACCGAAGCAGACAGGAAATGAGGAGAGGGAACGGTATGACATGGTTACCCATGGTTACGTGCTTTTAACCAATCAGCTGCCGTGTGATGTGATAATGTACCTGTGGTAACTGTGGGGACTGTCGTCCAATCAGGCTCCACCTCCCGTTTCGGATCCTGTAGCCGCTGACCACTTTACCTGCAACAGAAACATCCAGATGATGCTGAACCCGACACTAAAGAGACGGAAGCTTCTCTGAAATGGACTCAACTCTCGGCTGTGACTCACCCAGGTGATGTGTGTGGGTCCTGAAGGCAAATGGGTAGATGGGATATGAAGAGTAATCACAGGCCACGTCTGCATTTGTAACTAACAAAAGGAAATAAAAAGTTACGACAGCAGTATTTAAATGTGCAGACTAAAAATAAAGATGGACGACATGGTGGCTCCCGAAAGTGAAGCCAAAATGAAAATCACACCTTTTTTTCCAGGCAGGATGACGGTGTCCACGGACATGAGCAGGTATATCCCTGCGATGAACGGCTGCCTTTGAGAAGTGCACACAGAGCCACAGTTAGAGGAGAGCCGGCTGCAAAGATTCAGCCTCATACTACGTTTCCTTCCCATTCCTGTTCTCTACATGTACACTGTTTCTGGTGCTCAGTAAAAACAAGATAAACGCCGAGCGGCTCTGATTCAAACTCCACAGACACAAACTTTCAATTTCCTCCAGTAAGAGCTTTTCATTCAGATTCAGGAGAAAGGTTGATGCTTTCGAGAAAACACTTACGGCTTGGATGTCATTCTCAAAGAGAGGCCTGAGCAGTCTCTATGATGGTCTGCAGAACAGAAACAAACTGTAAGTCACTGCAATCACAGATGATAATCAGGGAAGTAGATCTTTGGCTAGAAAGACTTTCGTAACAGGATGAAGTCAGATGAATCAGATGAAGTCAGATGAAGTCAGATGAAAGATTAATAAAGTAGATCCTCAAACAGATATCAAGTGGAGTCGTTGATGCAGCGTCAGAGGTTTTGTATGAGGTTCATGATTTTTATTGCAGGACTTTCTAATAAACTGGTGACTCAGTTTACAGTGGATCTCCTCAGACCTTTCTTGAATTTGATTTAAACAAATACATAAAATCACACCCGTGAAACGTAAACGTCAGAACTTGAACTTCCATTTGAAACTCACCCCTGAAAGCAGCGACATCTCCGTAATGGATCTGCAGCACAAAGTAAGACATTCCTGAATTCCTTCCAACTTTAAAACCAACATCTGGGAACAGAGAGAAGAGCAGAGATCAGAGGAAGATATGAAACCCCAGAGAGAGATAATTCACAAAGACTTTCATCTTCTCCATTCAAACAGAAAGACTACCACCCCCCCAACTGACAACACGCCCACGTCAGACGCCGTCTTCAAACCAATCAGAGTCAAGTACAGGTAGACTCCGCCCACGTAGGTGACGACACCAGGACGTACGTATGCCAGACAAAATTCTTTAGTCCTTAAATTACAACGTGAAACCAGAACTAACAGATCAGATGAAACAACGAACACATGAAGCTCGGTTCTGGTCCGGAGAGACCAACCTTTGGGTAATTTGGTAGGAGGTGCGTTCCGAGCCCAGGCGTACATAATGGAGGCTTCATCCTCACACGTGCCCTGTACGCTGCCACAGTCCCTGAACAGAGCAGTGACACAAACTAGATTAATCTTTATGAACGGAAAACACAGAGAATCACAGAAGAACACAAACACCTGCTGCCATTACAGTAATGAGAGTGTAGACACTGAGCTGGGAAGTCTGATATTACCAGTAGCTGCTGCTGGAGACGGGAGTCTGACAGCCAAACAGCAGCATGTGATGGACTGTGTCCATACTGGCATGAGGTATGAAGTCCACTGAGGAAGAAAAGCACGGTGGTTAAAATAGTGAATAGTTAATGACCTGCAACTGTCCCTGTCTCCGCTGGATTTGTTGTCTTAGATCATTCAGAGTCCAGAGAAGTTCTGACGGTACTTTGTACAACAGGAGATGTTAAAAGCACTGATCTTAGTCTCTTCTTGCTTGAATACATCTACATACTGTATGTTCATCTATCAAATACAAACATTTCAAAGATATACTCACCAATATATGCATCCCGACTAGTTGGCACAGGAAACGCCATGCACAGGTAAGTGTCCGGCTGAAACATGGAAGAACAAAATGAGGATTTTTGTCACTGAATGACAGAGGACAGTGAACGTTTCAGCTACATAATTGTATTCTTAGTATTCATAGACTAATATTTAAAGACACGAATATATTTAAGTTTGAATATGTGTGTAATTTTGAGTGGTGAATAATATTCAGTAAACTATTAGGCTCGCTGTGGCTGAGGAAATAAAAACTAGTGGTGTAAATCGACAGTTTCATCATTTCTTTGGACAGAAATATGATGTTTTCCATATCACTAAATCTGCCTCCATACGATTTGATACGATTCAGGATGTGATCGATATGAAACAATATCATACGCTCATTTTCCACAGTCAGTTACATTTACATCAACTCACGAAAAGCAACTAAAATAGAACAGTGTTGTGTGAGTTCAGTCTCTCAGTCACCGCCTGTGTGTGTTTATCAAGGTTTCCACTTTCGCATCAATACATTATATCTGAGTGACGGATCGTTACAACTCTAATGAACATATTCAGTGTTTCCAAAGCTTCTCTTGTAACACAGAGCTCGAACTGTGAGCTGACATCACGGACTCTTCCCGTAGTAAAGCATGAAGTACAGTTCATGAGAAGTCAGAGGATACAGACCCTCAGTAGGACGCTTCACAGAATCAGACTCACCGCGGTCGGGATCACACCAGGCATCCGGATGTCCACAGAGAAGTTGTGAGGGTTAGTTATCGCCGGCTGCTGCTTGGTCCTGGACGCACAGTCGCTGGGATCCAACGAGATGCTTTCCTGAGACCTTGGAGAGGAACCCAGGCACAGAGAGGTTTATTCATACGTAATGTGACAGGTAGCTGTGAATAAATTGGTTTGGAACCTGAAAAGGTAAATCTGAGGCCTTGTGTAAAATTGGATGTGTAAATAACTAAGATCAAACATATAATAATTAATAAAAATACATTTTATGAGCTCAGGTCTGTTCAATGGATAGAACCTTACCTTTTGGACCAGTACCAGGGGTTTTGTATTTCCAGGCCGCGGCTGTGACAGATGAAAGTTAGCAGCACGACACACAGGGCAGGGACGCCCATCATGCCTGTGGTTAGCACAGTGGGTTCTGCTGCCTGAGCTGCAATGTAAAACAGTGTCAGGCTATAAAGCAGCACAGACCGGGGAGATAAACTGCACGAGTCTATCACACCTGAGAGTAGGGATGTGAGGGAGGTGAAGGTAACGTCGACCTCACTCCTCTGACATGTCGGATCGCTGTTCACGCTCGATTCCTTCCAGTAGCTAAGACGGTTCCAGAGTCTGTCAGGAGAAACCACCTGGAAAAGAGCACGTGTGTTAAAAGAAACCCAGCACTGAGTCTAACACAGCAGGTTCTGTAAATGCATTTTATTATTCGTGATCTCGTTCTGTTTTCCCAGAGCTCATGATCATAGGTGAGGGTCCACGTGAAGATACACTGATAAATCAAAAAGCTTTGTCTTCCACCTCCGGTCCCTCTTCATCAAAACGCTCCAGCACAACACTCGACAGTCAGTCAGAGCCTGATCCTACTGTCTTCACAGATCAGCATCAATCAACACAACGAGGCTTTGCTGCGTGAACAAGCACAAATAATACCAACTCCTTCCGTAGTTATCCTGCTGACACACTAACAAACGGACAGACACACAAACATGTCTCATTCTTCCACCGACTCGACTGAAAATCTGTTCAGGTGATTTTGAGCAAACTTGCTGACAAACAAACACAACACAATACCGACTCCACGTTTCTCTCTCTCTGCTCTCTTGGACTTGACAGTGATGGAAACAGATGAAAACAGACAACCATTGTAGAAATGTCTGTTTTTATCTGATCCAGAAATAACTCATCTTTAATGGCTCTTTATTACACTGAAGCAAACATCATAAAAACATCTAATATCCTTGTGAACCCATGATCGTTGTACTGCAACACAAACAACACAAGTCTAACACAACCAGAGGAATCAAACTAAGATGTGACAGTCAACAAAGCAGCCCCCTTTACCTCGCAGAGGGAGAATTATTGAGATGTTGAGCTGGTGACTCATCGCTGACAACAGTTAAAACAAGGGAGAGGAGGAGGAGGAGGAGGAGGAGGAGCAGCAGCTGTGACATCACAACCCTCTGAGGAGATGATGGCTGAAACTATGGAAACAAGGCTCATCCCTCTCATGGCCCCCAGCACGTAAACCAGCAGGACGTCACACTCAACATGTCTCCGACATCCTCATCCTCACATCACGTTGATCTGAGCAGCAACAGCTGGTTCAGAGGAACCACACATCTGGGCTGCGGGTCAGAGGAACCGCACATCTGGGCTGCGGGTCAGAGGAACCGCACATCTGGGCTGCGGTTCCACACATCTGGGCTGCGGGTCAGGAGGCTCCAGGGGAGTTAGCACGTTCACATCACTCACCGGTGGTCAGTGCGTCCTCATGTCAGAGACACATATGTCACAACAGGAAATGAGCCTCATCATCATCATCTTCATCTTCACCTGACGCAGAGCAAACCGCCACACGACATGTAAACGACATGTGAACAACATGTGAACGACATGTGAACGACATGTGAACATGCAGGAAGCTAACTGTGATGTAGCTCCAGTGCAACCTGCTCATCAGAAGCTACACGAGCTAACGCTAGCTGCGTGTTGACAGGTTCAACACGACGTCACAGCCGAGCTGCGTTCGTTTCCAAATGTCGGAAGTGAAGCTGATGTTAATTTGAAAAGTTAAAGTGAGCGTTTAAAAGAGAAGAAGCTCTACCTGTTCCCCGCAGCAGCAGGTCCGGGTCTGTCTGTCTGTGTGTCTCACTGTGTGTCTCACTGTCTCACTGCCTGTCTGTCTCACTGTCTGTCTCACTGTCTGTGTGTCAGACTGACGGGCTAACCACAGCGATAGCAGTTAGCTACATCCATACTTCCGCCTTTCACAGTAAAAACACTGTTATACCACCCATATATATCCGCTCTTCAAAAACACGAATATGTATTAAAATGGGTGGAAGTGTGATTTCTGTTTATACTCAATCTAATACCGAATGGAAATAATACCGTTGTTTTCCGTTAAATGAATGAAAGGCTGTTATTGTGTGCACGCGCACAGCTCACTGGCACATTCATTTGATGGGTGGATTTTGAACTTCTGCTCTTTTACTGTTGGAGGAAGATGAAATGAAATATTTTCTTATTTTATCAACTTCTTCGGCTCTTCTTACCGGAGCTTTTATTGTGTAAGACGTGACCGGAAGTTGTATTGTAGTTCCGGAGGCTAACGGAGATCATGCTAACCTGATGCTAACAGGGGACAGGTGTTGTGACGAGGTGTCTCCCGGGTGTTGTTGCCATGTGAACCGGTGGTTGCGCAGGTACGTTGGTGAATGTCCCTGATGGACGTCACGTGTTTGTCTCGTGTCGTGGTTTGGCGTTGGTTTCATGGCGCGTGCTGCGAACATCAAACGAGACTCTGAAGAAAAGTTAGAAAAGCTTTGATCTTCTCTCTCTGATCAGACTGAACAGCTGTTTCATCTGTTGGGGCAGTTTGATTCTCTCAGTATTTCTCAAGAAGAACTCTTTAATTATCTTTATGGGCGTGTTTAGAAGAAAATCATTTATGTAACTGTCACTGAGCTGCAGCGCCCCCTGCAGCCACACGTGAGGACCACCCTCCCTCAGGAAACTATGTGGCTGTTACTGTTGCCATGACGACAGACGTCCCTTAAAGCCAAGTTCCAGCTACTTGTCTTGTAGCTACTTGTCGGGAGTCTTGTAGTCGTGAGTTCGTACAGTCGTGTGTAAACAACAGGAGCTCCTCACTGCTACGTGAACCTTCACAGAGTCCTGCGCTCTGATTGGCTGATTAGTCTGTATCATAGTGACACTATAGAAAATATCAAAAAATGTATGTAAAAACATTGATACTTAGTTTTTTCGCTCAAAAGAATGAATCGCCGCGTGTGCCTGCAGAGGGCGCTGTTCCATGAAAGTTACACAGTGTAGCTTTCAGCTCCTCCTCCATGTTCTCTGCTGTACTTTGAATTCTCTTTTTTTTTTTTATTTCACGTGCAGAGCATCATGGGGCGCAGCAGCAGTCGTACTCTCTCCCACGGCGTTCCAGTGGCGGCTGTGTGCCTCGCTGCCTTGCTCATGAGCAACGTCTTGATCTACCTTTATCTGGAGTCAGTGTATCAGACCGATGAACTGCTGGCGCCCTCTCATGGCGGCTGTTTGCCTCGACACTTTAAGATGGTGTTGATGAAGAACTGCACTCCGTGGCTCCAGTGTTCACAGATAAGAGCAGAAGTCCGCAAGCTGAAGCTGATTGGCCAGGGAGCTGTGAAGAAGGTAGACGCTCTTTTTAAAATGATTTTGATGTTCTAGAGCAGCTTCATCTCTCCACTCACTAACCTCAGCGTCCACTCTGCTGTCCTCAGGTCTTTCTGGCTGAGTGGAGAGCCCAGAAGGTGGCGCTGTCCAAACTGTCCTCTCTGGATTACCTGGAGGATTTTCTCCATGGACTGTCCATGCTACAGGCTCTGCAGGGCCCCCAGGTGGTGCAGTTGGTGGGATTTTGCCTTGAAGACCACACCCTGGTCACAGAGCACCAACCGCTCGGCTCCTTGCTCAACTTGGACGCTGTTTTTGCACAAGAGCAGCACCAGCAACACAACACGTGGCAAACACGACTGAGGCTGGCGACGGACTACGTCTCCATCCTCCATTACCTCCACAACAGCCCGGCCGGGCGGCGGGTCATGTGCGACTCCAACAGCCTCGAGAAAACGCTCTCCCAGTTGCTGCTGACGAGCGACTTTCACCTGGTGGTCAACGATCTGGACGCGCTGCCTGAGGTGGACCAATCCAGAGGCACGTTGGTGAGATGTGGCCACAGAGAGCTCACAGGGGACTTTGTAGCTCCGGAGCAGCTTTGGCCATTCGTGAACGAGGAGAAGCCATTTTCCGACGAGCTCATGCCCGGGTACGACGAGAAGACGGATATCTGGAAGATCCCTGACGTGACATGGTTCCTGATGGGGAGAGTTCCCGGAGGAGATTTAGTCCACTTCCATCTCTTTCAGATCCACGAGGAGTGTAAGAAGACGGACCCCAGGCTGCGGCCCTCGGCTCAGGACGTTTTAAAGGTGTACAGATCAGTCTACAGCAGCATGGTCCGAGACGCTGCTGGAATCAGAGACATGCTGTAGAAGAATGACTCTGAAAACTAGAGATCAGCTCGACGACCATCCACATGTCGACTTTCTGACCCACATGGTCTCAACGTTTTTGTCTTTGATGAGATTTGGTCCCTGAGATGTCGTCTGACCCTCAAGGATTCAGGACTCATTAAATCCTCTTTAACTCAGCACCAGCTGTAAAGGTTTGGGACTCAGACTCACAGCCACTGACATACATGAATGTTCAAGCTACAGTTTGACAGTGTTGCAGTTTTAATAAAAACTGTTTTGTTACTTGAAAAAATCTTTTATTTTTTTATCAGGACACATTATCAGGATTGTGTTACTGTTTTCACACGTGACGTCATCATGCACTCTAAGGAAACATCCATACTAATACATCTTTTGTTTCGAGCTAATATGACCTTTGTCCACACGAGCGCTCTGGTTCCTTATCAGTAAACAAACACATGTGGGATCGTCTCCTGGTTGCTTAGTAACAGATACTCCTCTGAAGGAGGAGCAGTGATTTCTCTTTGACGACGAGGTGGAACTGTAACTGACAGGAAGTGTTAGCGACGCTTTGTGTTCACTGCTGGTCGTCGAGTCATGTGACTGATAAGAACCAATCAGGAAGAGAACGTGTCATCGTTTACTAAAGTCTCAGTTTCTGTTCAGACTGAAACACAAACCCAGAGTTTTCAAACTAGAGCGAGACCAGTTTACACAAGTCTCTGATTCAGAGGCTGGACAGAAGGCGTAACTGCAGAAATAAAACTTAGTAATGTGGATGAAATTGTGTGAAATTGAGGATTTCTGTGCAAACACAAATTGATTTCTGAATATGAAAACAGAAACTTGGAACTGGAAGCCATCAAACTGGATTTTGATCCAGGAACTTAAAAAACAAGGCATTAAAGCAACACTATGTAACTTTTACTGAGGAACAGCGCCCTCTAGGTCTTGTTATCTGATCTACAGTTCAGCATTACTCTTTAACTTGGAGTTTTCTGATACAAGAATATGAAAATATAGGCAACACAGGGTTTGGTTCAACTTGATGACAGTGAATCCAATAATGGAGATTATTGACATTTACAGTTTCCTTTATATAGGAGAGAAAATGTTGCTCTTCAAATCTACAACCACATGAAAAGAGTGATCCCATGTCCAGGCAGCGTCAGGGCGTCTCGCAGCCTGGTGAGTCCTGAACCTCTGTTCTGGGATGTGGGGGGGGTGATACCTCAGTAGAGATGTGCTCTCCACTGACACAGTCCCACCCGGCTCAGCAGCATCCGGATGTCTCGGTGAAAGGCTTTCGTCAGGATAACGTATAAAAACGGGTGAGCACAAGAGTTGAGAGGGTAGAAAAGAACCAGCAGCACCTGAGGAGGAAACAGGAGTCACACTTGATTCTCTCACTCAGAAATCTGGATCAATTAGAGTCTCACCTTGGAATCGGTGACGGTCATCAGTGGCCGGTGGAAAGCTGCAGACAAACCGTAAAAGCAAATGGGAGCCAGACACAGGAAGCTGGTGAAAATGAGGACGGCCATGCGTTTGGCCATGCTGGTGTCGCACCTGCTGGACTGGTGCTGGGGGTTGTGCACCATACAGTAGATGTGGAGGTAACACAAGCAGACCACCACGAACGCTGTGACGTTAATCATCAGGACGGAGACCACGTACGCCTGAGCAGCCGCCGTGTCCGTGTCCATCGGTAAACAGATGCTCACCCTCTGGTAACTGCTCACGCCAACCAGAGGAAGCAGAGCGAGGATCACGCACAGCAACCAGCCGGCGAGCATCAGTACGGCCGCGTGGCGTAGCCTCATCCTCCTGTCTGGCCTCATGGCGAAGAAGATGGCGTGCCAGCGCTGAAGGCTGATTAAAGTTAACGTGTACACGGACAGCTCACTGGCAAACAATGATAACGCCCCTGCTAGGTTACAGCCACTTCCTGTTTGCCAGGCGATAGCATAGTGGTAGTAATGGGAGTGAGTGTAGAGGTCGACGGAAGCGATGAGCAGCAGGTACGTCCCCATACAGAAGTCTGCGAACGCCAGGTGACCCATGAGGAAACGGGTGACGGACAGTTTCTGTCGGCTGCTCAGCAGGATGAAGATCACCAGCAGGTTCGCTGAAATGGCCAAAAGACTGACCAGCCACACCAGCACCCTGAGGAACCCCTGACTCATCACGTCCTCACAGGGGTTCAGGGCGTCCGGCAGGGGCGTGCACAGGGGGCCGCCCACATCTGCGTGAAGTTCGTTACACAGCGAGAAGTCAAACCCTTCAGTGAGAAGCTGCGTCGCCAACTCCACGTAAAACACTCCGTCGGCCTGAGGCGGTGCGGTCGGACACGTGGGGGCGTCGTAGTAATGACCCAGGTACTCCGGAGACAGAGCTGCTGAGGATTCCTGCAGTTGTTCTCGAGCGCCGCGGGTCAGGTTACAGAAAACCGCCTCCGTGTGTCTGGAAGACAGAAGAGATCTGATATAGAACAAAGTGTATCCTCAACATAAAGTAGATTATGTGAAACGTGAAGCTCGTTATACATTTAAATAAAATGGATTGTTATTATTATTAAGGTTTAACCAGACATTCATCACAGTCATTTATCACCAGGTTGTGTTTTCACCCTGCTCTTCCTCTGTTTGTGTGATATATATATATAATTATATATATCATTGATGCTCATGAGAGATTCAGAACTGAAGTAGTTTTTCAATAAAGTGAGAAAACAGATTCAAACTAAATGATTCCCCTGCTGAAGAGCTGGTGGCTCGTCTGGAATCTGAAGGACGAACTCAGGAGGGAAGCAAACACAGAAGAAGAAGTTTCCCAACACTTTCTTTTCTCCGCCTCACCCCCTCCATCTTTTCAGCAGTTGCAGGCCGCAGCAGTGGCTGGGGAAAGTCAGCGCGGCGCTCTGGAGATGCAGAAAGACGCTGGGGGGGGGCAGCACTTTAAGAGCCCAAGTGTTCTCAGCCCGGAGCTTTTCAATGGTCTGCAGGCCTCTCGAAGGCAGAGAGCGAACCTGGGTTTCTGAAAGGTCTCTGACAAAGAGTACACATCCATTCATTCAGACATCAAGCGTTTTCAAAATAAAGCTACTGGTTAATGCAAGAATATTATGTGACTTCAGAAAACACCAGTAAGATTTACTGGTTTCTTCTCTGCTCATGTATTGACTCACAGGTGAGTTGGGCCGTGAATGACACCGTCAAATGCAAATTCATCGATTTGTTCCAAATCCACATTCCTGTGAAGAAACCTGAAGGAAGGACAAAGATCTGAGCTTTTCAAATCATTACTGATCAATCATCCTAACGAAACTTCATCAAAACCTTTTAAACTCAGACTGCCAGCCAATTAGAAATATCAATAAGAGCTGTTGTCCCTACAGAAGAGCTCCTCATTAAGATTCTAATAGACCCACACTTCCTCCAGCCGGCTCCCGTTGAAGGCGTAGCTCTGGATCTCCTTCACACCGTTACTGTTCAACAGGCTGGAACCAGAGGAGCACACGTGAAGTCACCAAACACTTCAAATCTAAATGTACTGGTACAACTTCGGACTTAATCTGACTTCAAATGATCTGACAGATAAAACCTGGAGCTGAACTCACACAGTCAGAGCGTTGTCACATATCCCAGTGAAGGAATTAGCAGGAATGGTTTGTATGAACATGTTCTCCACTATCTCCCTGGGAACCACAGACCAGCATTACAGGTTTACACCAGTTCAGCTTTCACATACTTCAGAAGTAAAACACATTTCAAACTTACAGGATAAAATCCTCTTGAGTGGACTGAATATGATGAAGTGTAGGAAACGAGGTGAGGCCTGTGTTACTGATCCCCCTGCGTCCACACACATCACACACATCACACACATCACACACATCACACTGGTTATACACACACTTCATGGTTATACACACACTTCATGGTTATACACACACTTCATGGTTATACACACACTTTATCTGTCGTTATATAAAACAACTACAAGCAAGAAAATCACATTTACTTACAGGTACGTTAAATTAGGAAGATTCTTAAACGCCTCCTGGTCGATGAACGACAGAGTTCTGATGCCAGTTAGTTGTCTGTTAGAAGACACACACACATAGACACACACACATAGACACACACACGTACACACACAGACACAGACACAGACACACACACAGACACAGACACACACACAGACACAGACACAGACACACACTTGCTTGTTATACTTGCTGTTTAGCCACATGTTCCACCAGATTTGCAGTGAGTGTAATTTTTCACAAACTTGTTTCTAGAACTTCTAGACTTTCTACCTCCTACTTTAATGAGATATATAGAGTTAATCATCATGTGTGGCTGCAGGGGGCGCTGTTGCTCAGTCAAAGTGACACAGTGGTGCTTTAATAAAACTGTTACGTACATGTGTGTGAGTCTGGACAGGTTGTGGAAAGAATGTCTCTCCAGGCGTCTTAAAGAATCATCCTCAGAGATGTATCTGAAAACACAAGTCACAACATAAAGCCAGTTCTGTGATGAAGTCCCAGGACGAAACACAGAGAGTCTTACATGTGAGAGACGTTGAGCAGGTTGACGAAGGCGTTCTGAGGAACAGAGGAAAGTCTGGACCCGACGAGCCACCTGAAACACAAGCACATCTCAGACTGGAGTCCGGAGCGGAGGTCGGAGTCAGAGCAGCTTTCACTTACACCTCCTGAGTGCTGGAGTGGAAACCAGGCCAGAGCTCAGCTCCCACACAGGACACACTGAGGACGTCCCAGTCACACCGACACTCAGCTGGACAGGGATCCACAGACAGACACAGCTGGACGAGGACGGAGAGGACGGACAGGAGACTCAGATTCATGGTCAGAGCAGAGATTTGATGCTGAACAGAGACAGAGGAGGAGGAGGAGGAGGAGGAGGAGGAGGAGGAGGAAGAGTTTGGTGAAGAGGGATCAGATTTAACAAGCTGCCACTTCTGGTTAGGACCTTCAAAATAAAACAGGTAAACAATGTGTCTGTTTCATACAGATGTCGTCAGCTTAGGTTTAAATTCAACTCTTCTTTATTTTATCCATTTCACCCGACTTTACTTTAAATCCCTTTGTTCAGCAGCATCGATGAACTCTGAATAAACCTGAAGTAAATAAAGAGCTTTAACTTAGAACGTCACAAGGACCAGACTGTCCCTCACACTCGTCCCTGTCAGAAAACATGTCCCTGCTGTGTCCTCACATGGACTCTGACACTTCACACACATTTTACCAGGAGGCTGCAGGAGAAGATCCAGAAAACTGAGACTCGGACTCAGACATTTGTTCTCACACACAGAACAATAATAATAAATGAAAAGACGAATGTTTGTTCCAGCAATTCTGTGTTGAAGGTTTCGTGTGATGGAATGTGAAAGTGAATGAAGAGTCTTTATGAACTCAGTGGCTCAGTGATCAGAAACATTCAGACTCAAAGCACAGAGCTGATTGAATATTTAATAAGAAACCACAGCGCTGAAGGTTTTCATGGTGTATTTACATCATTTCAACACACTCCTACATCTAAAAGCAAAGCATTGTGGGTCATGTTACACACAAGTGACAAAATATGACACTTTAAATCTTCTACTCAGCTCTAATGACCATGTGGAACAGATAAATACATGTATCTTACACTTTTAAATCTTGTTTTCTAAAATATAAACGTATGTACCACATACTGCCACAGTAATTAATGCTGGTAATAAGCATGAATTACCAAATAAATATGAAATAAATTGAGTGTTAATGTAAAATACAGAAGTATGGCCGCGGTTAACACTTCTCTTGTTCATGGGGCAGCACGTCTACGTGGCCACGGCAGATTCTACGTTACTTACACTTTAGGAAACTATGGTTGGTTACAGAGCGTCGTGGTTATTTCACGCTTCATGAAGTGGTGACAGACTTTGGCAGATTTTAACGACAGTGAAAACATACACACACACAATGAGAAACGAATGCACACAATCCACGACTGCACAAATTAAAGCATCGTGTAAATATGAAGCCTTTTCCTTAATCCCCAGAATGCACCAGTCAGTGAATATTCATGATTTCAAGATGTGATCAGTGACACGTGAAGAGTAACGAGAGAGTTTCTGTCTGAAGAAAAACAAATGCTGGTGGACTTCTTTATGACGTTTTATGACGTCACCAGAATCACGCTGCATCTTACGGTGCGTTCAAGTGCTGTCGGAATAATCAGGACAATGAGTTCCCATGAAGCCACCTGAGGTCAGAACACGTCATCACTTACAAACAATCATTTTACAATCAGCTTTAAAAAGTAGCTTTTAACGAGAACTTGTCAAATGTTACTTCTGTTACTTGCAACCTGCACGTCCAGCACTTCTGATCCAATACAGACGTTTTCATGATTAACGTGCACGTGTCTGATTCTTTTGCTCTGTTTGTTTTCATGCAACGCTTGTGAAGACGAGTTGTTGAAACTTAACAACCTCCTTTCTTCACATTCCGAGTCAGAAGGACTTCAGGAGACCTGCGGCCGTCTGAGGAGCTCGTGAATGCACAGATAGTGATGAATTAAAGCATTATGGGAAAAGGTGAAAAACCAGGAATCTTTTTTCTTTTAAATGAATAATCTCTGGGTTCGTGTTCTGCTCATCAGTGGAAACATTAAAGAGCCAAACTTTTCCTCCACCAGCGGGATGTGTTTGTCTAAAAGTCCAGTGATGAATACAAACATCCTCTCATTCATCATTTATTCATCGACATGAGTCCAGGCGTTGAAGTCCAGAGTTTCAGTGAAATGTCATCAGGTGACCGACGGCTGCAGAGGACGCCACCTACACGCTCATCACGCCGGCACAACCAACAGTAGCATGCACCTCGAAAGCATAAGATTCAAATCAGTGCACTTTGACCTGCAGGACGTTAAAGGCAGCCAGCGAGTTTCTCATCTTCATTTTTACATGTTAACTGGAAGATTACGACGGTGAATATATGGCCCAGTTTGCACTGATGCAGTTTCTAAAGCGTTTCAAACAGAAAGGCACCGTTGATATTTTTCTGCACTGAAATACCGTCGCTTCATACTCGTGTATGGCACTTTACCTACAAGACATCAACACCTTTGTACATTTTATTTATAAAACTCTTTATTCGCTACTTCTCTAAAATAAAAGTTTCATTTCTCGTTTATCTTTAAAAGTCTTTACACAGCAAATAATTTATAGAAAATAAAGGTTTAATCGTAACAGTTTCTTCTTTTCCTCCACACCAAAGATTTGCAGCATTGATCTTCACACAGCGACTGGATCAGGTCGGTTCGACTCGAGCGGCTCGTGGTCGTGACACGATGCAGAGTTAGTCCTGCTGCTGCCGGCAGCTCTGAGCAGCAGGGCCGTAGCTCTCTCTGTGGTGAGGAAGGGCGCGTGTTCCCCCTGAGGCTCCTCAGCTAACATGCGGTCACCCCTGGACTCCACGTCACGCAGCACGTGACCATTAATGACTCCTCCTGTTTTGCTGCTGCAGTCACTGACGTTGTTGTTTGTGTGGAGGACCTCAGGCGAGGCTGAGGGCGTCTGCTCTGTGGTGTCATACTGAACGTCCTCCAGGTGGAACAGCGGGCTGGGCGGTAAACTGTGAGCCATGTGACCGTGGTTGTAGTGAGCAGACGTCCTCTTCTGCTCGTCCCGGCTCTTGTGTGGCTGACGTGACAACAGCAGGGGGCGCTCCTCCTCACCAGAGGGGCTCAGGGCCACGGAGGGGTTGGAGATGGCCAGGCTGGACAGGGGGGCCGACATCTCTGACAGAGGAGACCCCGGGGTCACAGGAGAGGTCACCAGAGACACAAACCTACAACAGACAACACGCGTGTTAACACATGGATTTATATTCACAAAGTTCAGGTTCCACATCTGAACTTTGAATGTTCATTCATATTCAACATTAATGAAACGGGTTCAAATATGGAGACTTACATTAACTTTGTCTGTGGACAAAAAGTCATCCAAGTCACTTTCACTTCTCTGAGTTTCCAGAACCCCCTCCCCCCCAGGGCCGAGGAACCGAACCTGACGTTTTGACCTAAGATCTTTACACCTTGTATCAGTGGAGCTGAAGACGTTCAACCCAGTGACTTCACCAGCGGCTGCTCAGCCTCGTCGTCTGTGCGACCACGTCATCGCCCGACACGTCTCAGGGAGACGACCTCCAGCTCTGTGTGCTTTTCACTGAGGTTTATCATGAGCAGGGGATTCGTTTCTTTTTCATTTACAGATTTTATCTCCCTGATGATTAATTAAATGTTTAGGTCATAGACTGTGAAAAAGATCAGTATCCACTTCCTCCCACTTTCCTGGACGCTGTCGTCTTCGGAGCTAGAGTCTGTGCAACATTTCTTTAACGTGTAACATGAAGGAGTATCGTGACCTATTTTCAGCCAGCCACCAGGGGGCGATTGAGGTGCTCAGGCTTCACTTTTGGGAGCTGTCATGTCGTCCATCTTTATTTACAGTCTATGTTTTAGGTCGTGATTTGGTCCTGATAAGTAGCAACCAGAGAAAAGCGGCATCGTGAATATGAATAAATATGAAGTATTTCCTCTGGCTGTGTATTCAAAGCTACTTTATTCAAACTGTTATATGTGTTCACAGTTCAAATCAATCAGTTCATTCACCTGTTACCTTGCACGTTAAGACAAGTCGCTGTCGGAGTTGAGTGTGTCTCGGCGCATCTTTGAACGAGCACTTAAGTCTCTGGTGCCACCGGTCGCGTTCAGACGACCCCGAGCGCCCTGCGTGGCACTTTGGCTCTTCTCCGCCAATGACATCACCGAGACAGACTCAGTGTCAGACAGAACCGTGGCGCTCCAGTCATTACTCCAGCTGCGGAGACAGGGGGGGGCGTTTACATGGGGACAGGCTGCAGACTCTGGACCTCAACCACAGAAATATAACGCGGCTCGAAGTAAGATTCACTCGGCAGCACTTAAATATTTATATTCAACAACTGGAGCTACGTTCAGTTCAGTAAGCGAATGTTGAGCCTGACGTACGAAAGTGGACGAAACAGAGGACGTAAAGACGACCACACGTCTTTACGTCCTCTCGACATGAAGCTCAAATATCTCAGACACGAACGCTGACATCTTGTGGTGATGATGTCATTTGCAGTCAGAGTCAGAGAAGGGATCGTGGAGCCGTGGTAACGAGGTCCCGCCCACACAGGTGCTCAACCAATCAGGAGTCAGTCTCAGCTGTCAATCATGACGTCTCAGCCTGTTTTTATATCATCAAATAACAGATTCAAACCAAACTGATCAGAAACTTGAACAAACATCAGAGAGATGAGAACGAGCTGAAACGACAGAAACATCTTTGATAAACATTTAGATTCTTTAGTTTGGTCCATGTCCCATCTGCTAACATGGAGGAGGTTGCATTTCACCAGCAGGTGGTGCAGGAGCGCTCGCCTCTGCACAACCTCCTTCATGGAGGTAATAAAATCTCATGTTTGCTTTGTACAACAAACACAAATCTGACGAGCAAAAACATAAAATAGAAAATCTATGAATTATTATTATTCTAATTAGCAAAGACACCGTTGTCTTCACATCAACACAGTTCACTTCCTTCTGATCAATAACTCAATCATCCACAGTATCATCATGTCAGACTCCACCCAACTATGTCCACTGGGTGGCGCTCTCGTCCATCACAGCTCAAGGACAAACGTGTCGTGAGCTATTTCCAACAACGGGCATCGTTCCAAACAACCAATGACACCTTGGACCTGACGGGATGTAAATGACGGGACAGAATAAAACCCACACAGAACAAAGTGAAGAGGTTCAGCGCCTCAGGGATAAAAGTACGACACAAAACAAAGAATACAATTCTGTGAATTATTGTAAAAAAACAACATATTAATATATTTTACACATAAAATGTCATGTTTATTATTTCTAATAGTACTATATGTTCTGAAATGATGAAAAGAAATATAAACACTTGATCTGTTTTATTGTGTATAAGTACCAGGTCACCAAGTTTAAAAACACACGCGTATGAAGCTGTTAAAGGTCCAGTCAATAGAATTATAATATTCATAATGATCTTCTCATTAGTCTATAATCACCTGAAACTGAGAATCACGTGTTTGTTACCTTCCAATGAGCCGTAATGTTCCAGCACCATGTTCCTACGGTGTCTCTGAATGGACAAACCAAACACTGGCTGCACCGAGGGGTGAGGGGAGCTGGCTGCAATCTACAACCTCACCACTAGATGTCGCTGAATCCTACATACTGAACCTTCAACGTAAGTAGCTCGAGACAATAATTTGTCATCACAACTTCACTCAACTCAAAGAGGCTGGAGCTCAAGTCTTACACTTCCTGTTCGATCTCTGCAGCCGACATGTGGACGCAAGACTAACACCAGCTGCCCTGAGCTAAACTAACTGAGCTAAACTAACTGAACTAAACTAACTGAGCTAAACTAACTGAGCTAAACTAACTATCAAACTACTGAGCTAAACTAACTGAGCTAAACTAACTGAGCTCTAACTGACAAAACTGAGCTAAACACGATCTAAACTAACTGAGCTAAACTAACTAGTCTAAACTAACTGATCTAAACTAACAGACTAAACTAAACTGGTCTAAACTAACTGAGCTAAACTAACTGATCTAAACAAACTGATCAAACTGAACTAACTAACTGAGCTAAACTAACTGAGCTAAACTAACTGATCTAAACTAACTGAGCTAAACTAACTGAGCTAAACTAACTGATCTAAACTAACTGAGCTAAACTAACTGAGCAACTAAACCTAAACTAACTGAGCTAAACTAACTGATCTAAACTAACTGAGCTAAACTAACTGAGCTAAACTAACTGACCTAAACTAACTGAGCTAAACTAACTGATCTAAACTAACTGAGCTAAACTAACTGAGCTAAACTAACTGAGCTAAACTAACTGAGCTAAACTAACTGAGCTAAACTAACTGATCTAAACTAACTGAGCTAAACTAACTGAGCCTAACACTGATCTAACAACTGAGCTAAACTAACTGAGCTAAACTAACTGACCTAAACTAACTGAGCTAAACTAACTGATCTAAACTAACTGAGCTAAACTAACTGATCTAAACTAACTGAGCTAAACTAACTGAGCTAAACTAACTGAGTCTAAACTAACTGATCTAAACTAACTGATCTAAACTAACTGAGCTAAACTAACTGAACTAAACTAACTGAGCTAAACTAACTGACCTAAACTAACTGATCTAAACTAACTGATCTAAACTAACTGATCTAAACTAACTGAGCTAAACTAACTGATCTAAACTAACTGATCTAAACTAACTGATCTAAACTAACTGAACTAAACTAACTGATCTAAACTAACTGAACTAAACTAACTCATCTACACGTCGTGTGGATGGAGTTTTTTTTAATTAAGGGGAAAATATCAGTTCAAATAAAATCTGCAGTTGTGAAGAAAAGGTTTCAGTTTGGATTTGACAGAACATGTTGAAGTTGCATCCTCACCTCTGGCTGGAGATGTGGGTGAGAGTTGTGGCTTCGTATTTGCTCGGGGAGAAGGTCGTCTCGGACGTCCTCTCGGCTGAATGCTGCGGAGTCGTCCCATTACATTTCTACAGAGGAGCAGAAATCCACAGCTGATGAATGTGGAGATTCCACAGGCTGTGACGCCTTTTTGTATTTAAGCCTGAACGAGTAGCCGCATACATTGGTGAGCTGCAAATCTTGAAGAGGCAAGTTAGAAATCCGACGTGCTCGGGCTGAGGTGGCAGAGTTGGGACCAATTCCAGCGTTGGTGTTGTGGTTCCTCTGATTCCTCAGAGTCTGCCTCAGACGGTCGTGGAGCTTCTTCCTCTGCTTCCTGTTTGTGAAGAAACAAAACCAGACAGAATATCTGAGGGCCGAGTTCCAAATGTACCGAACACACACATTTACCCCAAAGTGCATCTAATCTTATTATGGCTTGACTGTAGTAATGGTCATTCATATTTTTTACTTATTGAGGTCATTACAAAATACACTTCATGATATTGTTAATGTGTCCAATAGTGTCCCCAAACTATCTTTGGTCGGTTCTATGCAGACGATGTCCAACTTTATGTCTTTGTCTAATTTTCTGATCTTCACCAGCTTCACTCTTTGAGCCGAATCAAACCGTGTCATTAAAAGTTGGTATCAGCTGTAAAGTCCTGTCATTCATAGAAATAGACGCTGAACTACGTCACATCACATCTGATGTTTAAGCCAAGAAGCTTTAAAACATTTAAAATGAGTTCAAAGTCCTGCTGAGTGATTATTAATAACTCAGATCTCAGCTAAACCAAGTGTTTGTTGTTTCATGTGATCTGTTAGTTCTGGTTTCACGTTGTACGTCCTGTGGTCATCACCTACGTGGGCGGAGTCTAATCTTCCATTTTTTAATGCTGTCTCTGCTTCCTGTGATTGGTCCAAAAGTCCAAACTATCCAACAAAGTGTTTTGACTCTGGAACAGAACCATGGTTCAGTTTGATCCAGACCCAGAACACCTCTTCTGCTCTGATGTTCAGGTTCAGACTGAACCGTCTGAAGGTCTGAAACAAACCAGGTGTGGACGAGTCCAGGTAAGACTCGTGTCACCATGGTGACGGCTTCACTGTCCTGCTCCTGTGGTCAGAGGTTCAATAGATCCTCGTTTATTCTTTAAGCTTCTTGTGGTCTTTGGTGTCTTCACAGTTCACAGTTGGGTCTTTTGGGGGCACTACTGAACATTATAATAAAATCAGGATGTGTAACTTTAAGTTATGAATCAGACGTAAAAATGTGACTTGAATTACTTTGTTTTGCAGTAGGCAACCACACACATGATTCCAACGACTAGGAGTGCAATGCAGATTCCTGATATTGTTAAAATACGTTTCTGATACAGCTCCTCAGCTTCTGAAAAAGAGGACAGTCCATCTTAAAACATAGTCTCACACACACACACACAAACCATTCCCACCATGAACCCACAACAGGAGAAAGGGTTCAGTCACTGGTGATGAGAATATAACGCTCTGTAGCTGGGAGAGACAGTGCCCCCCTTGGCCAAACACAGTAACTATCACCGTGTGCTTCCTGTGCTGCTCTGACTGATTCAGGCTGAACTGACTCTGTTGACACTGACGCACTTGTAAGATTCAGAGGTCGAAATCGAAGCAGCAGACTCTGACTTTGGTGGGTGGAGCTTAAAAAACACTGGATCCTACATTTCCCACAATGCAGCTCAACCCTCGAAAGTCTCTTGACATTAACATTGTGATTTTTCTTAGCTTCAGTTTCCTGTGCAGGAGAGCAGCTTCCTTACTACAGACTTTGGGCTTTTTAACTTTGCAGAACTTTTACATTCACAAAACAAACTTTCTATCACACTAAAAGAAAGAAACACTGACAAAATATAATTTGAGAAAATTAAAGGAGGAAGCGTATTTGCATATTTCATATAATTTTGTAATTTTGCAAAAAGCATAGAGTTTTTGAACAGCACCTAGAAACCACAGTCTACAGCAGCATGAGACTGGTTTACTGACGGAGCTAATATACTGATGTTCACATGTTAGGACATTTTCTATAAGATATAAGATGTATAGATATAAGATGTATAGATATAAGATGTATAGATAGAAGATGTATAGATAGAAGATGTATAGATATAAGATGTATAGATAGAAGATGTATAGATAGAAGATGTATAGATAGAAGATGTATAGATAGAAGATGTATAGATAGAAGATGAGGCTGCCCTCAGTGTGATGAGCGCAGGCTGCGAACAGGAAGAAGGGAGAAGAGCTGGAGACAGACGTCTGGGCAGGAGGAAACAGGAAGGAGACGACAGGAGATGATGGAGGAGGAACGTGATGCTGCTCTACAGTTTCATGCTGAACACTGGTCACAACAGGAGAAGCAGGGGGGGGGGAGCTGAGGCGGTGACTACATGTATACAAACACACGTTTATATGTGTGTTTGTATACATGTACATACACACACATATATATAATGTGAATGTTTATGATCCTTCATGTTTAGTCGAGGGTTTTATCTTACATCTGCAAACTAAGAGGAAGGAACAATCCATACCCATAAATTCAATCCCCAGATGTTCTGTCAGTGCAGAGAGGTGACACAGAAAAGAGAGTTGGATTTTACAGATGACGTAACATTCGTTTTTTCTTTCAAACTTATGCAGCAAAGATCTACACAAACCCAAACTGTAGATCCTCTAATCTCACTGAGCACTTTATTAGGAACAACATACTAATACTGGGAAGTTCTTTGCTCTCAAACAGTTGTTTGTGTCATTGATTCCATCCATAGACTATTTATACTGATGTTCATCGACTGAGTTTGCCTCTAAACCGCAACTCACAGACTTCACCGGCTTCACGACAGAAACAAAGATCAGTTTCACAAAGACGAGATGTTCAGTGTCCAGCTGATGTAACCGTCAAACACACACTGCACCTGATCCGATCCTTACATCACACACTGCTGTCTTTTCATTTTGACTTCTCAACAGTCGAACCTCAGAGACTGAGAACATCACTGACGATTTCAACCCACAGACAAAAGTAATACGATTCAACAGCAACAGACGACATGTCAGTGTTGATTATACTATTTTTGTACCTTGAAAATACTAAAACTAATACTAATATCAACTCAAATGAAATATTGAAGACATTTTGTACTGAAATGATTTGAATACAGTATCATACACTTGATGATCAGCGTAACAGTGGTTAGTGGTGTGAGGCTCAGCAGGCGGCAACACTCTGAACTAAACATGCTGTGATAATCATGCACCATCCCATCATGTAACTTCAATTTGATCATCAAACACATTCTGTGAATTCATAAAACAATAAAAAGCATCTGAAGATCAAACACATGTAGAAAGTGAGAGAAACTGTGTCTGGATCGTTGAAATGAGACAAATGCTCCAAACCAACTTCTGTGGAAATTCAGTCATGATCCGGTTTTACCAACAGACTGAGGATCTACAGACTGAGGATCTACAGACTGAGGATCAACAGACTGAGGATCTACAGACTGAGGAACAGACTGAGGATCAACAGACTGAGGATCTACAGACTGAGGATCAACAGACTGAGGATCTACAGACTGAGGATCAACAGACTGAGGATCTACAGACTGAGGATCAACAGACTGAGGATCAACAGACTGAGGATCAACAGACTGAGGATCAACAGACTGAGGATCAACAGACTGAGGATCAACAGACTGAGGATCAACAGACTGAGGATCAACAGACTGAGGATCTACAGACTGAGGATCAACAGACTGAGGATCAACAGACTGAGGATCAACAGACTGAGGATCTACAGACTGAGGATCTACAGACTGAGGATCAACAGACTGAGGATCAACAGACTGAGGATCAACAGACTGAGGATCAACAGACTGAAGAACGACTGCATCAAAAGGCCTTCTCATTTTAAAAGCTCCTTCAAACATGGCCGACGCATGCGTCCTTCAATGCTGGAGCATTGAAGGATCCAATGGGTGGAGCCTGCTCATGCCACCTGATCCTCGCCCACTCTAGGTGGTTGCATGTCGGTGAAAAGCCAACGATTCGGCCGATTGGCAGCGAACCACACGAGCCTCGTGGTCCCGAGCTCTGGATCGTGACTACGAGAATGGGATTGTGAATACAAACGGCCAGAAGGAGTTTTCTCGGGTGTTTGAGCTCGGCATGAGTCCGGGGGCCTCATGTATAAAACAGTGCGTAGGATTCATACTCAAAGTGTACACGCGCACAAAGGCGGAAAATTACGTACGCAAAAAAGGTTCAGATTTATAAAACCGTGGCCACGCACACATGAAGGCAACGTTCCCTTTATAAATCACAGTCCACCTGGAGAGGTGCGCATGGGGACCTGCCTCATGCCCCGCCCCCTACACGACCACATTCAACCATGGTCGATGTCACCTCATTAATATCAAAGCACTGTCATGTTCACTGCAGCAATTTTACACACACACACACACACACACTGCATAAGAAGTACAGTGGTACTTGTGATACAGGCGCGGTGTAATAGAAGATATTAAAAAATAGTAATCACTCGGTTCTGTAACTGTTATTTTTAGCCATTTTACCGTAATTTGCTTTTAGTTGTTTTAATATCTTTTACAATTGAAGGTTCTTATGGAAGAAGTTTGTTTTTACAGATCCCAACGTTTGCGTGAGAAGTGGCGTACGCACAAAATGGAGTCTGAAATATGAGTTTGCAACACTTATAAATGAGGCCCCTGGTGAGGAGACATCTAGAGAACAACCGCTGCTCCTTCATGTCCAAGGGGGACGGTTGAGGTGGTTCAGGCATCGAGTCAGGATCCTCCTTCCTTTGGAGGTTTACTGGGCACGAGGACTCAGAACTGGGGGGACTACATGTCCCATCAGGTCTAAGCACGCCTCGGGATCTACCAGGAGAACGCCTCGGGATCTACCTCTACCTGGCTCATATTCTACTTGGTCTGCTACCTCTGAGGCCCCAGGCCGGCTGAGCAGAGGATAATGAATGAGTTGTGTCTTTAGTTGGAACCGAAGGTGAAGGTGTGGCCTCCTCTCTGTGTTGTGGATGGTATTTAAATAAAGGCCACATTTAAGCATACAGGTAAAGATAAGAAGTCTTCAGGTTTAAACATGTGCAAGTGTATTTGTGGTTGTTTGAAATGGAAATAAACTAAATAAACTCGAACTACTACAGAACCACATGCAGTTCTAACAATCCTAAATAGAAAACACCAATACAGAGAAACTTGAACATGCAAAAGGTTTGAGGGCTGCATAAACCACAGGTCTAAGGAGGAAGGTAAAGCAACAGGAGCACAGCACAAGAACTGTTAGGGGAACATGCCCAAGTCCAGCAGACTGAAGAGGAAGCAGACATACTGTAAAAGCTGGCCATTACATAGTTTTGGCAGCGATCACCAGTAAATTCATTTGGACACCTGAGTAGGAAATAAAAGAAACAGAGAAGAAGAAAGAGAGAACGAGTTAATTCATACAAGAGCTGTGCAATACCCACAGCAGTCATCACTGGTGTTGGCAGGAAGGGCCAGCTAGACGTGTCCAGCTATCGTCTGCAAGGTCAGGGAATCATCTCAGACCTTCAGAGCTCTGAGTCGTCTCCAACAGAGATCATACGAGAAGCTTCTGTTTAGCGAAAGCCCTCCATCGAACTCTGCAGGTTCCTGTCGGAGCAGCAGACTGAAATTTGCATGTACGTCGTGGCCACTCCGGTCCGGTCTGTGTCTGTGATGTAATCCTATGTGAGGACAACCTGCTCATGTCCACAGAGATGTATGGCAGAGTCCTGGTGTCCTGTAGAAATGTTCTGACCTCCACCGAGGAGCTGATGCTTCCTTTGCTGTTTGCTTGTCTGTTAGCAGAACTACATAAAGACTACAGAGCTTTGATAGAAACTTGGGGTGTGGTAACATGGCAGGAGGTCGGAGGTGTGGAGCTCTTCCATTGTCTTCTTTCTGATTTCTTCAGAACTGCTTGATGAGAGGTTCTTTAAAATGTCAAAATAAAATCAAAAACTGCTGCCTTACCGAGGACATAGTGTTCGTGTCTGTGAAGATCTTCATGGTTGTTGGAGAAAACTTGAATCAAGACGTGAAGTTTCACCTCCTTCATTACTGACTGGTGGAGATTCCAAGGTATTTAACCTCTCAGACCGATGATGTCACCAGGAAGTGACATCATCGTCCAAGCTGTCACAGCCAGACAGGCTCCGCAGCTCAGTGGCAGAGCTGGGAAATGGCCTGGTCTGACATCAATGGTTCCCAATGACCTCATTATCATGGTGCATGCTCACTATTCCTGTGCATGTGGATGTGGGTCGTTTTCACTGGTTGTGCACCTTTAACTTTCCTTAACTTAGCATGCGCGGCGCGGCTAGCACATCAGTCGTGTGTCTACGACCTGTCAACGAGGGAGCATCAAGATTCCCACATGGCTCAGAATTCCTGGATAGAGACTGGAAGAAACTTTAACGACTCTATAACTCTTCTTCTTTGCTTTGTCTCTGGCACTGAGTCATCACGCCTTGTGGGCTTTATTCTTTATCCTTGATCCAGGACTCTCAACCAGAGAAGCCTCTGAGACGTGAAACCTCCTCGAGGATCTACAACCTCGTCCTGTTTGGTTCTTCCGGGACACAGTGGACCACTGGGAACAAAGTTGGGATGTGGAGAAAACCGATTACCAGAGTGGTCTCCTATGGTTTTCTGACGAGATGGAGGTGAGGATGAATGGGAGGAGCATATGTTTCACCTTCAGACAAGCCTGAGATGGAGGCATTTCTCTGACCAGCGTGGATGGAGTGTGATGAAATGTGACGTACATGCAAATTTCAGTGCCCTGCTCCGCAGCGGAGAGAGAGCTACAGCCTTTAGACTCTTTTAGGGGACCATGGCGACTGTATCACCAGATTTGATCAGCGAATAAAAGGGAAACATGGAGTTCTCCACAGTTTCTTGGAGGAAACATGAGAGGGGTGAAACACCAGCAATGACATGTGGGATTGAATACAGTTGTGTTCACATACGTTTTGGGTCTGAGACCGTCTTAAGCACAGCTCGTTCACATCGGTGCCCAGTGAATCCCGCCAAGCACCTGGTTGATGGGTAGAAACGACAAGAGATAAACAGCACTGACATGTTACACACAAGACGAGGACACACACGGACAAACACACAAAGACATCCAGAGCACAGTCACACGGCGGGATCCAGGAGACGCCTGATCTCAGGGTTAGAGCAGGTTCTTCATCTGGGAAGAGATTCTTTAACACACAACTCCTGCATCAGGACACATTCATGCAGCACACGGGACTCGTGGTTCCTGAAAAGGACCTGAAGGCCCCAGAAACTCTCCAGACTCCAGAAACTGCAGCAGCACAAACTTACGGTGATTTGCCCCTTTGCCCTGATACCGACCAGCGAGCAATGGATCCATGCAATTAAGATTATGTAATCAGATTACAAAAACAAGTAACTTTAATCAACCCAGGTTATACTTGAAAAAGTAATGTATTACAGTTACATTTTCAACGATCAAAATGTGGCAATATTAAAATAATTATTAATAAAAAGATAATTTGACACATCAGCTCCACCTTGTGGCGGGTGAAAGAAGCTTTGAGAAACAGCATTTTCAGCAGATGGAGGAAATGACATCAGTAATAGTTTAATAACAGGTCAGCGTGGAGATGATCATGTCGTACCTGCAGAGAAACTTTGTGCTGCCGGGCGTGATTTCCAGGGTGAAGCACTCTCCTCCGTTCACGCAGTAGTTCCTCTGGCTGTCGCTGCAGCGCGTCACATGACTGGAGGTCTTGGTTGTAGTGGTGGTGCTGGTGGCTGGTGACGACACCGGGGTTAGTGGAGCTCATACGTTACAACATCCTGCATGTTTGTTAGAGTCCCATGGATTTTAGAGGGAACCGATACCAATACATGGTCTGATGTGTATAAATATGTATATATATATACTATATATATATATATACATACAATCCAATACTACCAGGGGTTGACAAACCTTTCAGCCCCTGACCCACAAAATAACTGTAACAGAGACTCGTTACCCTCGGACGGGTTAAAGCAAAGGACAAGTATTCTCAACAAGTATTTCACAAAATAGAAAGAAATGACTGTTGTAATGTTTCCTGCTGTAAATGGATATATTGTCGTGTTGCTGCAACTATTGCTGTCACTAGTCTGTAATACTAATGTAATACTAATGTAATACTAACGTAATACTAATGTAATACTAACGTAATACTAATGTAATACCTACTACTACCTAACACTACAGAGATTTCCCTGACTCAGGTCCAGGGTCTGCAGGGGAGTGGGTGCAGTGAGCCAACATGGAGCCTCCTGATCTCAGCATGACGCTGCACTTTTCTGCACTGCAACAATCAGCCACCTCAGATTAATCCTGATGAAGGAATGAGAAATGAAGACAGATTCTGCAGCTGAGAGGAATGTGAGAAGTATGAATATAAACCCAGTCTTGTGTTTACTGAACCTGATCCATTAATACGTGTTTGAATGAAAGCAGATTTCTGCTTGGTTTTCACTGGTGGATCAGAACTGCCTGAGCTGGGCTTGTGTGCGCAGAGCGATCCGGCTGCTGCAGTGGACGGTGTTTCTACCAAGTGTCGTCAAGGGCAAAGCCTGATGCACTGCACCAGCAGAAATCTGCCTCCGCACGAAGAACAGGAAACAGCAGCCGCGTCTCCCCGGGTGAAAAAGCTGAATAATTTAAATGTGCATCAAAAATCGACACATTTTTATCAACATTTGTCACAAAATCTAGCAAAAAGAATGATGGAATAAATGTTTGCATGAAAATGTAGTTGCCAGTTCTTCTTTAAGATAATAAAATGAAAAATGCAAAGAATTTTACAAGCTGATATTTTTTTTACTTGTAAAATTCTTTGCATTTTTCATTTTATTCAGTTATTTATTTATGAGGATGGATTCTCAGCAAAAAGCCGACCTTGACTGTGGAAGAGAACTGGAGGAAGAGACACACAAAACCAAATGTGAATAGAATTCAAGATATCATCAATTTCAAATTTGAGGTGATTTGGAAACGGGGCCTTCCTATTTGGTAATCCTCACTTAAATGTTGAATGTGTTTTTGTTAATAAACCGGCCAGTACAGGGTTAGGACATTAAAAGACACTTTCTGTTCATGTTGATTTAATGTGTGTTGTAAAATGTTTTCATGCTCTAATGTTCAGAATCCCGTTCCTCAGACTGTCCACTGCTGCAGCTCCTCTGTTCAGCCTCTGTCTCACACTCTTGGTTTTAGCTCCTGTCTCTTTAAGACCCCCCCCTCCGGATGAAGCCCAGTCTGCTCTGATTGGTCAACAGCTTCCATCATGTGAAAGAAAGGTCGGCCTCCTGGCTTGGTGAGGAAGTAACGAGATGTTTCAGACGCATCTGCCTTTACCTCAGACTTTAACATTTAAACATAACTACAGTGGAAACTGTTTGTATTGAATATTATAACAACTGTCAGATTCTGTACGTTTACATATGTGCTCATGTTAATGATACGATATTCAGTGTAAACTACCGGAAATGAATCTGCAGCTTTTAAAGTGACATAATACCTGGTTTGGTTTGTTTCCATTATTCCATGATGCAATGCATTGTGGGAGTACAGAAGTATCTTTCAAAGTCATAAAACAATATATGTGAATGTTTTAACATAACATCTCCATTAACATCAAATCCAAGAGTAACTCATCAGTCATGGTTTAACCAGCCGTCACCAAATTACAGCTGAGAACCTCCAACAAGCTGGTTTCATTCATTCCACACAACTTCCTGTTTGTAACTGAGTCAGAAGATGGATTTATATTTGACAGGAAGTGGAGGAGACGCTGACTCATCAGAAACTGAGACATATCGTAACTCTGCTGCGGAGCTGATGAGCTGCTGTGACCTCACTTCGGGTTTTAATCTACGAAATGAACATCATCTGTATTAACTGAGACATTAACTCCTTACAAAGTGAAGAGTCATTATGGTCTCCTGTTCACAGCCAATCAGACACCTCTCAGCTCGGGGCCAGGCAGTGGCCACCCCCCTGGTCAATGTGGCCGCTCACAGGTCGGGTGACGCTCGAGGACCAGATGCTGATAAACACTCACCTCCAGGTGTCAGGTGAGAATCTGAGACATGTGATCGACTCGTTTATTTCATGAAGGTCGACTTCTCTGCTGTAAACTCTGGACACACAGAGATAGTTCAGCCTCATGTGATGCTTCTCACCTCCAGCCCAAAGAGTAGCAGCAGAGAATAAGAAACACTGGGAATTCTTTTTGGTTTCCCAGAGTTCCACCAACATCTGTCTGGAAGTTTCTTCTTCTGACAGATGAACCATCATTGGTTCCTGTTCGTTGATCCCTCACTTCTCCTCTGAAGACCTCCAACCATTTCTAATTCACTACCTCAGCTCAGAATTCAACACTGAGTCAGTCGGTTAATACAGAGATTAGAGGAGGCTAATCCTTCACTTAGCCCCCCCCATCCCACCAGCGTCACCTTCAATTAGCCAACCCAGAGACAGTGTCATAAATCTCAGTGATGTGACTACAGCAGGAGCGTCATGGCGGTGAGCCGCTGGCAGACACAGTATTAGTGGGTTGTTTCTCCCTGCGGCGGAGGGATGGAGGGGGCATCAATTAGCCTCCAGCAGGATCTGACCTTGAAATGGAGCACGGGCAGAAAACAGGAAGTCTCCCTGTACCACAGCCTGGAGTTTGTGTCGTGCATCATTTATTGATTTTCACTTTTTCATGGCTGGAAATGTGCATGCACTTTTAAGGGACTTCAGCGAATACGCTCAGACATAATGTCTCTACAACATCCGTCAATGTCGTGTGTGGCGTAGTTTAAAGATGATTAATATTTAAAGAGGAAACCACACATCTACTCAGTGAGGTATGTTAGAAGTGTTGTTTCCTGCACCTCTCTGCGTTGCAATATTTCAGAGGCTTAGTCACCGGCCTCTCGGCTGTCGTCTGCAAGTCACAACGTGTCTGCTGCGAGGCAAAGTCCTGACAGAGACGCTTCCTGCCTCACACTACGCAACATTTACACAATCACTGCAAAAACATTTCAATCAGTTTGTCTTGTTTTTGGACATTTGTCTTATTTTGTCTTTTGTCGCAGTCCAAGGTTACGCAGGACCACTTCCTGTCTGAGGCCCCCGTGCTTTCATGAACATGTGTTGGGTACTTACGGATTGTTGGGACGATAATGTCGTTGAATTCCTGTGTGGACTGGGGGGTCTGCTTTGGGACGGGGGTACGTTCAGCGTTGTACTTCAGCGTCACAGAGGGATCAGACTGAGTCACAGCTGGAGTCTGAGGCGCGTACGGCCCTCGTGTGGACAGCTCCTCCACTAAAACCTCCGGATGTCCTGGTGTCACGGGGACGGCGGTGGTTAGGGACACGGGAGACAGCGATGAATGAGGGATCGACACAGTTAGTCCCAGCGTGGGGTCGACTGATATGATAAATGGGTCCTGTCCGATGCGTTTAGGGTCTAAGTGTGTGGGCGGCTCGTACTCGAAGATCTTATCCACAAAGACCCATTTGAGGCCAGCGGTGCAGAGGGCTAAGCTGAGCAGACAGGCCAGGATGGGCAGGATGCAGATTTTCTCAGAGTGCAGGCAACTGTTAATCTGTTCCATCTCTATGCACACACAGCAGGTCCCTGGCAAGGCCACAATTCCCAAAGCCCCCAGATGCTCCCCATCACCATCACCGCCTCCCTCTGCAGCTCCCTCAGCGCCCTCCTCCCCGCTCTCACCAGCTGCCTCCGTCTCCTCAGGTTTCTCCTTGGGGACTTGTCCAGAATCAACAGTGGAGCCGGTGGGGGAGGCAGATCCAGGAGGGGGAGCCGGCCCTGCAGAGAGGTCGTCCATTCCCTCAGTCATCCTGTCCAACCACCGGATGAAGAGTCTCCGAACACCTCAACTATTAACTCAGGGCGTCACACGGTGGCTCTCCGCCACCGGGCACCACCGGCACGTTTTCCATCGTGATGCTGCAGAGTCTTCAGACGGAGGTGAACCTTGTTAACAGTCTGGGAGGTTTGAGCAGAACCTTCTGCACACGAGCTCCTTACTCATGCTCTTTCACCACAAACACAATCATCGGTCTCTCTATAGATTCATCAGATTTGCTGCAAGCAAAAAAAAAAGATTGCCAGAGAATTAGAGTCCTTAAATGTTGCGTCTGTTCTGTGGTGAGCGGAGGAGGTGGAGTCACTCACCTGAGCACTTGGGCAGAAGAGGCGTAGTGATGGGCCGGCTGCAGCTGCAGCAGCTGGAGGGCAGAGGACGGGACGGACGCTGCAGAGGACGGGACGGACGCTGCAGTGGCGGGACGGACATGCTGTCTGGTCTGTGAGATCCCAGCAGCTGAAAGGCTGAATCATCAGGGAGCGGCAGGTGCCCTTCCTCTGCCACAGAAACAGATGAGTAAGGGGAAAGAGAGAGAAAGAGAATGAGAGGGAGCAGCAGGCGGAGGGAGGGGGCTGCAGCAGAGGAGACGGGACACTCCCCTTCTCTCACCCCTCCTCTCTCACTCCTTCCTCTCAGCAGACCTCCTCCCTCTCCTCCCTCTCCTCCTCCCTCTCCTCCTCGCTTCCTGTCTGCTGGTGAGTCCCGGCTCCCAATCCCAGCTCAGAGCAGCAGCAAGTTCCTACTTGATCCAATTAGAGCCACCGTCAGCCAATCACACGCCAGCAAACTGCCGCCCCCCCACAACCACTCCCCATTGATTATGCTGATACTGAAGGGTGTGTTTTTATCAGGGGGAAGGAGCCACAGAGGCAGACACACAATCCAGCACGAGGACGCAGCCATTGTGTCTTCCCAAGTATCTGCAGTCAGGGTTAGGGTGATACAACAACACAACAACACAACAACACAGCAAGACAAGACAAGACACAACAACAAGACAACAACACAAAAACACAACAACAACACAACAACACAACAATACACAATTACACAACAACACAATCGTTTTTGGAATATAGAACTAGATGGTGAACATCTCTTGTGCGTTTGAAAGTAGAAGTTACCAACTACCAGAGGATGTTAGAGTCATAACCTCAGTTGTGTATCTTAGCGTCATCAAGTGTTTTGTCCACAACAACACAATAACACTATAACACAACAACACAACAACACAATAACACTATAACACAGACAATTTGATAATGAAAACGTCCATTCAACTGATATAAATAAGTTCCTCACCTTATCATACTTAGCAGTGGGGGGTAACTGGAGATATCGATCTCCTCACTCTGCCTCTCACTGTGACTGAAAGCCCCCAGACCACCAATAAAACCATTAAGTCCACAACCCCCCAGCTCAGCTGCTCCCAGACCGACCGGACCCGTTCTGAGGAGCCGCAGCTTAAACAAGATGAAGATCAGCAGAGAGGTCAGGGGACATTGACACTGTGGTGACCCTCTCCAATCCAGAGACAGAATTAATCCCAGTAATGGTTCCTGTGTTGGAGCACTTCCTGTCGGGACCTGAATTAGAGACCTTCATATTGATCCACCTCCAGTGTCTCTGTGTGCAGACGACACAAAGTGACAAAGGGAAGAAATACACAATACCATGAATGGAAAAGAACATTTCACATCGAAATTATCCATCAATAGATCAATCATTAAACACAGAACCTTTTACTGCAGTTAAATAAATGAAATATGAGACTTTGTGAATATGGGCTTTACAAATGAAATTTGTATAATTGATAAATATTTAATTGCACTTGGATAAAAGCAAATTATTAAATTAATACAGAAAATATAACATTATATAACACAAAATGGTTCTATTTATACATCTTATTCATGTATGTGTTTATTTAGCCACATAGTGACATCATCATGATGTCATTTATACCATCTGATGACATAGGATTGGTTAATACACACAAACTGTAGATTGTGTCTCTAATCTTATTGGTTAAAAATGTATGTATTACTACACTGTAAGTTAACATGTACACACACTGACACACACTGACACACACACACACACACACACACACACATGATGCTGTGTACATGTACACAATGACTCAGCAGGAAATACCTCTACCAGTGGGTTCAGTGACGTCACCTCAGTTACTCACTTCGTTCATTATAAGACTGACGGACGAGTGAGACGCAGACAAACCAAACCACAATGATTCCAACATCAAACGTTGTTCTGGACTTATATGGTTTTATTTTCCCTTTGTCGATCCCTTCCATTGATAACACACAACACACGGAACACAGGCATCATGTAAACATGTCAATCAACGCTGATAATAACAATTAAAAAGCTAGTGCCAAAAGTTTCTTTAAAAAAACCAAGAGCTGACACGTCCGTCCTGCACACGCACAAACATTGTTAGTAACCCAATTCCCTGGTGACGCAACTCCACACGATGGTAAAATCCCAAGTAACTCATTTAAACCTGCAGTGATTGTGAAACACAGATTTCATCACATTTCAAACTCGTAAACTTGTTTCCAACCGTTTGAATATCTCCAGAGACGTGATCGCTCACGTCTGTGCTGATGATTCTCTGCATTCGTCCTTAACGGTGATGAGCTGTCACATTTTTATTGTAAAACGTATCAACAACAGCATCTTTAAAATCAGTGTCGTGGAATCAAAGCTCTTCTCAGATGTAGTTTGACTCCGGTTAAAAAAACAGGTTTTATTACGACAGTTTAAAAGAAACTCCCCCGGTCGTGTTTTCACTCTCAACACGTCCCGTTCCTGATGTGATAAGGAAAGCAGCGTTTGTTTCCACACAGCGTGTCAGCGTGTGGTCGGCAGCCTGGGATCAGTTCAGGGATAATCAGCCGCAACATAACGGAAATTATCTCTGAGGAAGATTAGCTCATAGAAAAACCAGCAGCTAAACAGCATGAAGAAGATAAAAAGATAACTTGATCAAACCGAGACACTGGAGTCCTGTTTCCCTCTGATACAGAAACGGGCTTCAGTTAGAGTGTGAGATATTCAGTCTTTAACCACAGCCACAGACTCTGATTGGCCGGAGGCAGCTGTGACCTCCCAACGCTCCGAGCGACACAAACACGTAAATCCAGAGATTCCTCCGTCACGTCTGTGACTCGCTCACAGCGTCTGCTACATGAAGAACTGAGCCACTAGGTTGGCCAAGCCCAGCAGGATCAGGAAGCTGTGGAACAGGGCGGACGGCCAGCGGAGCGCCCCCTGTCGCTTCAGAGAGATCATGTGGACCAGCGCAGGGAAGACGAACACCAGAGCCAGGCCGCATGTAGCTCCAGAAAACCTGCAGGGGGAGACAGAGAGTTGACATCAGTACCGAGATGAAGCCTGGAGACAAAAGGTGAAATGTAAAGTCTGTAATGAAAACCAGAATAAACTCCAACATCCGTCACATGAAACAAGCACGTTGTGTTTTCAGCAGAAGCTCGACAGAAGAAGACGGAACACAGAAAAGTCCTCGAGCTGATTTTAAGGTGTTTAAAGGTGATGAAATCATCAGCTGGAATTGAACCTGTGTGTAAAATGAGTCAAATTCCGTTCATCTTCATGTTGATGATTAAATCAGTTTTATGACTGTAAAATGTTTTCATGCTCCAATGTTCAGAATCTCTTTCTTCAGACTGTCCATCGCTGCAGCTCCTCTCTTCAGCCTCTGTCTCAAACTGTTCTACATCCTGTCTCTTTAAGACCCTCCTCCTGATGAAGCCCTGCTCTGATTGGTCAGCCTCTGCTCTCACTTCACCTGGGTCACGTTTCGTTTCCAGGTCGAACACGTTAAGACTAAATATCTCACACTCTAACTGACATGGTGATGTCCCTCAGGGAGCGTCTGCTAACGAGGGACATGGTGATGTCCCTCGTTAGGGAGCGTCTGCTAACGAGGGACATGGTGATGTCCTGAGGTCCGGTCCAATGACGGAGCAGCTCCCTTTAACTTTGGTCTTTTAACACATTAGGAGAAAGACCTTTTCAGGAAATGTGGCTGTTAACCAGAGTGGAATAAAAGACACTATCAAGTTGCATCATGGGAATTGTAGGATGTTAAAAAGTTTGAGAGCAGCAGTTCTCCAGGTTTCCTGAACGGTACAAACACACCATCACATAAACAAACACCTCACTGGCTTCGTTCTGTCTGAGCAGGAAATGATCGTTTATTAAACATGTGGAAACAGTTTGAAACTCACCGGATGATGGATCCAATGTTGGGATAGAACTTGGCCATGAGGACACCAGCTCCAACGATTAAGATGTTCAGAGACAGAACGTGGAAGAAACTAAAGAGAGACGAAGAGAAAACAGGTTAATATCAGGTATTTATATTTATTCAGATATGAGTTATTTATGCTTTTAAAAGTCCAGTAGAAATAAATCTTTACTGATTTACAGAATTATTCACATTGAAACACAAATGAAAAACACCTTTTCACCATGACAACGACCGGAATTACATGAGTAATATTTGACCATCATTTAATATTCCTGTAATCTTGTTACCTGGGGTAATGATTCCCAAAGATCTGACCCATCATCTGGACCCGCACCAGGTATCCCAGCAGGGGGTAGACCGTGATCATCTGGAAGAGCAGGAAGCTCCGAGCCACGAACACCATGACGTCGCTGCTGGGGTAGTTATCCAAGAAGTTCTGCAGGAGGAGGTTTGTTCCACACGTTTGAATCCGTCTCTGGTTTTTATGATCAATCTTCTCATCGTTGTTTTTCTCTCAATAAACTGAATATAAACAGTATAATATATAATCTTTTTAAATGTGACCTGCACCCTGATCTGTGGAGTCCAGCTCCACTACTATTAATTAATACTCATGTCATAATGGAAGTGAGAAATAAAGCTGAATGATGTTGATCATCTTTGTACATTTGGTAATTAGCAGCTAACAAAGTGTGATGGAGTCATTGGTCGTGTACGTGCGCTGGTGGACAGAGAGAAGACAGACGGGTGGACTTACTGCCTCGATGCAGTCTTTGGAGAGAGGAGGTGAAGGAAAGGAAGCAAAGATCAACACCCCCACGTAGAGGTAGGTGAGCCCGACCAGGAGGTACGCCACAGACAGGTCCCGCACCTGGAAACACAAAAACACATTCCAATCCAAAGACGTCATGAAGGGAGGAGCTTCGTGTGAAGACGTCAGCCAGACAAATACCAGTGAAATGAAAACAAGTATTAAAATCTGTTGAAATGAATTAGGTCTGCTGCCATGTTACTCTGTAAGTTACTATAAACATGTCAATTACAGGGTTATTTTGGACTTGATTGATGTATTAGTGAACTTCCCTTACAGTTACAACCTCCTGCCAGTAGGAGGTGGTGCAGCCCCCTCAGCACCCAGTCTATGTTACTGAGACTGAGGAAGTGACCGAGGTCAGTGTGTGTGTGTGTGTGTGTGTGTGTGTGTGTGTGTGTGTGTGTGTGTGTGTGTGTGTGTGTGTGTGTGTGTGTGTGTGTGTGTGTGATCCTCACGTTGTTCTCCTGGTGCTTGTTGCTCTTCATTAATGTGATGACACAGTTGTGAATGAAAAAGGCCAAAGTGAGGACGCCACTGAGCTGAGGAAACAACAACCTGAACTCTGCAAGACAATCACAGAAACATCACACACACAGTATATATACACACAGTATATATACACACAGTGTGTTCATATACACAGTATGTTCATATACACACTACACACACACACACACACACACACACACACACACACACACACACACACAGTATGTTCAGTGTATAATGTTCACACAGGTGGAAACGTTAGAACCTGCAGGTTTACCTGGAACGTAGAACTCGCTGGTGTCAAACCAGTGGAAGTTCAGGTGGAACCCAAGGCGTGAAGTCTTAATGGTGACCAACACGATCAGGTAGACGACTGATATGGTGCCTGGACAGAACAATGTGACAGGTGGAGCACACGCTACGATTAGAAATGATTTATTCTATATGATGTAACAGTTACTGATCAACAGCGCCCCCTGCAGCCACACATGATTAACTCTGTCTCTGATGAAGTGTCTCAATGTGTTGACTCTGTCTCCCCACTGGACATTACCCATGATCCTCTGCTTCCTGAACCTGAAGAGCTGCTGCTGGAACAAATTCTTCATATTTGAAAGTTTCCTGCTGAATATTGGAGATAAACTCTGGATGAAGGGATGCTGAGGGGCGACCGTGACCCTGTGCTATATATTATTTATTTGTTTTAATTGATTAATTTGCTTTATATAGAAATATGATAACGTATCAATCCAAAGCTTCAGACGTTTAGTGGATTGAAGCATGAAACCCTCTGACAGTCGTCACAGTGGTAGAAGGAAGTGAAGAAGGGTCTCGTCTCCTGACCGATCCCAACTCTTACCCAGGAAGGTGAACCTTGCGAAGAAGGAGGCTGAGCGGAAGCAGAGCAGCGGCAGCAGCAGGACGATGAGGTAGAGGGGGACGGTGTTGGTTTTGCTCCACCAGTGTCCAAAGACGTCAGACGTGTCATTTCCACTGACGCTGAGGTAAAGCGAGCTGACGGTGTCGTTCCCTCCGGGGTCGGTGTTTGGGAATGGACAGACGACTAGAAGCAAATTAACAAAGCGTTACCATCTGATCAGGGATTTCTTTACCTGGTTAAGATTTGGAAAACAAACATGTTTACCCACATACAATTAAAACCAGAAATACAGCACTTGGTGGTTGTCTGTCTCCACCAACCAGTTTCAGTCTATTCATATAAGGCCACTGTGACCTTTGACCTCTGAAATCTAATAATTTCCTCTTTGAGTCCAAGTGAGAAATTCCCTAAAGTCTGAAAGGATTCTCTCGAGGCGTTATTAAGATCACACGTTCACAACTACAACAAAGCTGGAGCTGAAGGCTTCTCACCTCTCTCTGAGCCGTTGGTTCCAAACTCGGAATCTGTCGTGTTGACATTGTGAGCGGAATCTGTGGACAGGACAAATATCAGATCCACAACTCGTCTTCATCACAGCTGCTAATATCTAATATCTGTATCATTTAGAAAGAACTACAACACACAGACATTACAAACTCTACATGAGCATAAAATATCTCTCTTAAAAAATAGAACTCACTAAGAATCAATGTTAACATAATTAAATGTTACTCAACATATTTCAGACACAGTATGTACACGAATCCACAGATTCTCTCCTCAAGTACCAGCTCAGATCGCCGTGTTCAAAAGAACTCAAGTAAAAGAATAAAAGAACAGAATGGAGCGAGTAAGTAATAAATACTAAGTAGAGAAAAATGTACTTAAAGGTTCAGTGTAAAATAATCCTGTTGATGTTTTCACGACTGTGTTTCATCGAAAATGTACTAATTGTTGTTTTCTTTACCTTTCTTTCAATACTTTATATTTACATTCTTTATATTTACACTCCTTATATTTAAATATAAAGTATTTCCGACTGTCACCTACTGTAGATAAACTGTCCCGTGTTGTACAGGAAGTTGGACATGAGGACCCAGTAAACCACCATGGCTCCGATGAGCGACACCATGGAGAAAACCAAGCTGGACCATTGTCCGAACTTTCCAAAGTAGTAATGACAGACGTCGGGGAATTCCCAGTCGGCCGTGTCTATGTAGGCTGAAGAGAACAGAGCAGTGAACATCGGATTCCTCCGGACGTATGGAACTTTACGTCGTTTCATCCAGTGAGTTAAAACTGTTATGACCCACCGCTGCCTCCTAGAGGCTGGAGCCAGTATTAAACATATAAAACAGAGAAAAAGTGGAAAAACTTCTCGTAAATGTGGTTATTACACAAGTATAGAAAGTTTGTTACATGCTCAATGGTTCAAAATAAAAGATTTATATATGTATCAGCTAAATCTGCAGCGCAGGTATCCTGCTGATCACCAAGTGCAGTTTCTCATTTCAAGAATTTTCTAAAAATTATGATAAATCTTGAAAAAGGAAAATGAAAAAGAAAATTACACTTAATTCGATCCTATTTATAACAACAAGCTGTTTATTCATAGGGGACAAAATTTGAAAAGATAATTCCAGTTCATTACTTTTAAAACAAGTGGTAGAAAATAATAAATAACTCGTTGTACACCACGTGCGGCTGAACTTACGTATTGACTTCGGTGACTTGAGGACGATGTAACAACAGTAGAGCATCAGCAGACCTAGAAAGATGAGGATGAGGATCCCGAGCGTGAAGCCGGCCTGAGGGACCAAGAGATGAAGCAACTTTAATGAGCAAATCTGCATCTGAAGAAGAACTGAGGTGAACAACAATGGTTTCACACGCAGCTCATCTTTGAACAAAGGACGTGAGTAATTCTGAATAAAGCACATCACCTGTTTTATGCCCCAAGGAATGCTGAGTATCGACGTTCCCATCATCGTGTTCCATATCGCAAAACTGTGCAGAGAGAAATTCAAGGTGAAATCCAACAGTCAGAGTCACGGACTTCAGAGTGACGCTGGACTCACATGGTGATGATGCTGGGGTTTTTAGACGAGTAGTCGCTGGACGTCACCTTGAACGCCGTCCCCAGGGGGCTGTAGACGTAGATCTCCTCCGCTCGGGGGATCACATGGTTCGGAGGACTCTGCAGGACAAGAGAAACTAAACAGGAAGTCCTCACAGCTACAGGCACATAACTGATAGAACAGGCTGTAACACAGATGGACGACAAGACTGCTTCACTACAGTAAAGCCAAATCACCTCCATCGCCCCCTGGTGGCTGGGTTATAAACCCCTCCTCCTCCATGTTAGCAGATAGGACATGGGCCGAGTTCTACACAGACTCTGAACTTCTGTAGCGTAACAACTCAAACAAACATCAACTTTTAAGCAGTGATGACTTTAACATCTCACTTGACCACAGCCAGTGAGCTTCCTCATTTCATTGTCAACAGCCGGAGTCGCTCACTTCCTTTGTCATCAGGTTTCCATTGTGTGACTTTCACGTTTTCTGTAAATGTGCTTGTGTGAGACGTCGTCTTTGACACGAGATAATTTGGCTTCATTTCTGAAAGGTTAGAGGAGGTGGAGATGCGTCGTCCATCTTTGTTCGATGTCTTTGGTTGTGGCTGATGGTGCATGTTCACATCGTAGTCGTACAATATTTAACAAAGACGAGAAATAATCTATTGAGATCAAAGTGGAGTCGACGGAACCGGAGCTCAGGACAAAGACGTTTCACACACGTGATGTTTTATCTTGTGCATGAAGAAAAATACGGAAATACTAGAATTACTGCAACAAACTGGAGCAATATAATCAACATATTCCAGCACAGAATCCTACACGTTGTGGGTCAAGGTTCTGCGTCTACGACGAGGCAGTGACGTACCAGCAGCCTATCAGACGAGGCCGTCAGTCGGCTGTAATAATGAACTCTGCTGTTGAGGATGGCAGCTTCAGCAGAGACTCTCTCCTGAGGGTCCTCGCCCACGATGTTCCGGGGCTCTACGTGGAACGGCCTCAAAGAAACAGAAACAGACATCACCTCTATATACAACATATCTATCAAAATTCAGATATTTTATACATTTCATTTATACTTAGATTCTTCAGTTTGACGCCACAGAGAATAAACACGTTTTGTTTTGAGCCATGGACATGAAACGAGTTCAGACACGTGTGTGCGACTAGAAAGCTCGTCGCTCAGTGTGAAATACCAAACTGGATGAAAACTCACACATCGCTAATTCAGTTAGGGGATGCTAGGGTGGTGCCACACACACACACACACACACACACACACACACACACACACACACACACACACACACACACACACACACACACACACACACACACACACACACAGTCACACACGTGTTAATGTTTGCTTCTCAAGCGAGTTCCAGGAAGTCGTGGTCCAGATGAGCTCAGCTGACCTTTGACCCAAGGCTACTGTACTGCTCTGTTTGTCACACACACACACACACACACACACACACACACACACACACACACACACACACACACACACACACACACACACACACACACACACACACACACACACACACACACACTTTCTAAATCAAACTCTATTTTAGTGAACAGCTCAGCTTGAGGTCGTCACTAGAACCAATCAGAGAGAAGCTGACATCAACATCCTGAACATGATGGAGGTGTGTGACTGTGTTAACGTCTTTATCTGAGCGGCCAGTAGCTGCACGCGACCCTTTCCTGTTATCTGGTGAGCAGGTCACGTGCAGCACAGAGCTGCAGCGTATTGATTGGTGTCGTGTTGCAGGGTTTTTACCTTTTGGCCTTGAAGTCCAGAGAGTCTGTGGAGCCTCTGTGTGAGTAGCTCTCTCCTGTTTGACCCGAGCTCAGCAGCGGCCGGCTGTCGTCCTCCATGTCTGTGACTTCCAGCCGCTCCGCTGTCATCACCTGACTGGGAGGAAACGGGTCATAAAGTCTAATCAGAGTCCGTCACACTGATCTGTGTGTTACAGCTGTTCACTGAGATCCTGCTCATGACACTGATACTTCCTGTGTGATACTTCCTGTGTGATACTTCCTGTGTGATACTTCCTGTGGGATACTTCCTGTGAAAACCAACCTGGAGACTTAAAAACTGGGAATAGTGTATATTGTGCTTCTGATGGTTACTCCCACTTCTCCAGAGAATCTTACAGGACGATGACATGGAGATTTGAGTCAACACAAATTAATGTAGAAAAAAGGAGAATTTAAGATCAATATATTCAAAAAGCATTTATTTTAACTTCTTTCTTCCAGTAGGATTTGATTTGACGGGACGAAATGTCTCTGACTGTCTCTGAATGTCTCTTATGGTCTCTTATGGTCTCTGACTGTCTCTGAATGTCTCTGAATGTCTGTTGCTGTTCTGATCCGTCCTGAAAGATCCCATCACATGTGGACAGCTGAGTTCACAGCTGCTATTAGAATGTGTCCTGAACGAGTCTCTTGGAGTTGTGATCACATGTTACAGTTTGAACACTGATCAACCCACAAGGACCCAGCTGCTGCTCTGACTCTAACTGGGATTGTTAATTGGAGGTTTACACCCCGAACTCCCTGATGGGACTACATATCCCATCAGGCCTTGGGAGCAACTCAGGATCCCCCAGAAAGCACTGGAGCGTGTGTGGAGACGTCTGGGACACCCTGCTGTGAGGGGCCGTTACCTCCAGACAAGAAGACAATGGATAAAGACTGAAATGATCGGACTCAGTGGGATCCTGTCACCATGATGTCACCACCATGTCACCACCATGTCACTATGATGTCACCATGATGTCACCACCGTGTCACTATGATGTCACCACCATGTCACTATGATGTCACCACCATGTCACTATGATGTCACCACCATGACACCACCGTGTCACTATGATGTCACCACCATGTCACTATGATGTCACCACCATATCACCATGATGTCACCACCATGACACCACCGTGTCACTATGATGTCACCACCATGACGTCACTATGATGTCACCACCATGACGTCACTATGATGTCACCACCATGTCTCTTTCTGTGTGACTCCATGTTTTCATCCTAAAACGTTGTTTTCCTTTAGTTACAGTTTTCATTTGCCGTCTGTCACCAACACACATTCTCTCCTGTGGAGGATCTGCTGTGTTCTCACTCAGGGTCTCTCACATCCAGTGACCAGGCGTGACCTCAGTGTGGTCACTGCTGGTGACATCACAGTGACATCACACAGGTGACATCACACAGGTGACATCACACAGGTGACATCACAAACACTCTGTTCACAAACCAGGAAGAAAAACAAGTTTATGTAACTTCATGAAAACTTCAAAACTAATGAGTCAGTTCAACACAAAGAGCTGAGTCTGCACACACACACACACACACACAGAGAGAGACGGAGACAGACACACGCAAAGACACACACACACACACACACACACACAGAGAGAGACAGAGACAAACATAGACACAGAGAGAGACGGAGACAGACACACGCAAAGACACACACACACACACACACGGACACACGGACACACAGACAGACAGACAGACAAACACAGTAACACACAAACAGACACACACTAACCGTTCAGTTACTGCAGGTCCTCAGGTCATCTCAGGGTCCGTGGATTCTTAACCATACGTCAACACGCACGAAAGATTCAACACGCACGAAAGATTCAACAGTCTCCGGTCTCAGTCGGTGAGGACACGGAAATACACGAGCGGATCCGTGGAGAGAGGAAGAGAGGAAGTGAGGAAGTGGAGGAAGTGAAGAGACGTTGATCCACCCGATTCCGTGTGTGTGTGTTTGTGTTTATGTGTGAAGAACCCGAGAAGAAGAACAACACACACACACACACACACACACACACACACACACACACACACACACACACTCTGTTCCGCTGCATTACCGCCCCCTCCTGAGCTGGAATGAGTGTTTCAGGTGATGTGTGTGTAAACACTTCCCTAATATCTTTAAATCAATATTATATTATATTATATTATATTATATTATATTACAAATATATTTCAATAAGAAGGACTTAATAATAATTTATACTTATACTTACATTATTCAATTCTCATATAACTATATGAGAATTGAATAAATAAACAAATGAAGAGTTTGTTGAGAGTCAGCTCAAAGCCCATTGGTCCCTCATCCAAAGACTTTACCAAACATTACTCAAAGGGTCTTTGTCTGGGACTATTTTCAGTCGCGGATTAATACATATTTGGTGCTAAAATGAGTAAAGATGGACGACATGACAGCTCCCAGGTGAAGTCCAAACATCTGGACGTCCCCCTGGTGGCTGGCTGCATTCAAGGTCAAAGGTCAAAGGTCACCGGGCTCCACGATGACAGCGCTCGTACCCGAGATAATTAGGCTGCATGTCTGGATAGTGGGAGGAAGTGGAGACGCCATCTTGGTTTAGGGTCTGTGGAAACTCAATATAACACGACACCGGCGGAAGTCTCTCCAACAGAAAACAAATGAAAGCAGCGATAATACTGTAAAACATTTAATGAAAAACATAAAAAGAAAGATGAGCAGTACAACCAATAAACATACAGTATTTTCTTTTTCCAAACTCTTTTCCAGCAACAATCAGCACAAGTTTCCAAACTCAAACAACTCGGACCTTTCAAAGACTACATTGATTTTTGCTCTTTGCTACATGAGAAATTATTCCAACACATAAACATCTGAAGAATCAAGAGTACAAAACCATGTCAGTAGATTGTCTATAGATCTTTTCGACCTTTGACACAAAGGCAGTGTAACTGTAAATAAACATGACCTTTTTCTTTTCTTCTAAATTGAAACTGCTGCTGCAGTTTGAGGATCTTTGTCGTTTGCCTTCAGGACCAGATTCTCGATCGTAGTAGCTCGGCGCCACAATCAGGGTCAGACTGATATTTACAGTTAGACTTCACCATGTGCGACCCGGTCGGGGACCTGCCACCTAATATGCATTCCACTTCTAGTCTTCAGGTAGAAATTCCCAGCTAACAGCCCCAGTGTGTTCCAGTGATGTAGCTCCGAAGAATCAGGGAGGAACGTCGCTTCAACTTTCTTTGCGTGAGTTAAAATGCCACTTCCCGACACATCGTCACCGGAGGAGGAGAATCAGTGAAAGTTCCTCCTCAGATGTCTGGAAACCAGACGTGGTTTCATGCTAACTCGAAGGGCAGTGGCAGTTTAACGAATAGAAAGTAGGAATTTCCACATTTCCGACATCTTTGGGAAGCAGCGCTATTTGAGCTGTCGGACATTGATTTTCTCTTTTTTCTACTCTTGGCAGTTCCTCTTTGCATGCATTCAGCTGGGGTCCATAGAAGCACCTTTATATAATGTAACATAGCACCATTTTTTCATATAGTTTTCCTATTGTACTGGGACCCAACCATTGGCATGCATACACTCTAAAAACTGTTTTCTTGGTTACCATTTCTAGACGTAGCTTTGTTTCAATGTTACAAGGCAAGTAATGAATATTCATACAGTACTTTACATGTAGAAGATGAACTAATACAGTACACATTGAAGAAAGTGCTAGAGTACAAAACCTCCTTTGTTTTTTAAGTCTTACTCTACAGGACTATAGGACACACCAATGTAATACATTACATTTATCTAAATATACACCTGTTCACATTATTCACTTCAGTTCATTTTTAAATGATTTGCCAAACACACACGTCTTTACATTTCCCACCACAGGAGTCTGAAGCTCAACAGAAGGCAAAAGAAAACAGCCAACCAGAATATCTTCTTCAGTATGTTCACATTCACGTCACTCGACCAAGCACAGACACGTACACTGTGTGAGCCCCGCCCCTTTGCTCCCAACGCTCACTCCTGCAACACGACCACTTTCATCCGACATGCGATCAAGCAACGATCCTGCAAGAACCGGTTTTCTCTTTTTTCTTTTCAGTCTTTTGTTTCTGCTAAAATAAAGCACATGAATCAAAATCAGCACAACTGTCCCTTCCAGTCAGAGTGAAGGTGCTTTAAGGCTCAGGGTTGGAAACATTAGATGTTTGTTAACAGTTGTTCATCAAAGTCCAACATCCTGTGGCCCTCCTCCTGCAGCTTCCTATTGGCTGTGCACGCACAAGCTCTCATGACACCAACGGAAGTGAATCAGAAGTTTGTACGAACTGTGTCACTTTACTGGAACCACACGAAACCACTCAAACACCGAGGGACAAGGACGAGCAGCTGTGGTCCCACTATGGCCGAAGACACGGGTCCTTGTTGTGCTTCATGCTCCGGAGCATTAAACTGATGATGTGTTCAGAAACTACAGAGTGAAGGAAAAACCCTTGAATCCATGAATGAGCTTTCTCTCCACAGCTTTGAGCTGCGCGTCACCGTGGAGACGCAGGTCAAAGGTCAGATCAAGTGTCCACACACACAAAGACAAAATGATCTTGAATTAAAGTTAAATAACCGTAATTGACGATCTTTTCATTTTTATTATTTCCATCTGATAAAATACATTAATAATAATAATAGGAAACCAAATTGTAAGTGAACATTTATTTAACATTAAGTATTGTTCACTTGAACACAGAAATATTGGAAAATAAAAATTGTAGTTTGTATTTGCTGTAATAGATCAGTATTCTATTTGTTATTTTAGTTCTTATGTTTTACATTTATTTTTAAATTTCCCCACAAGTAATTAAAAGACTGAATTAAAACCATTTCAAACTATTGAATTAAATGTTTGTGGCTCCGACCTCAGCTGCTGCTCTCCATCAGCGACGAGTGATTCACTCTTTTAATTCCCCTTAAATTATCCATGTGTCACATTTGATTTGGTTTCCATTCATGATGTTCAACATACATTTAATCAGTAAGTTTATTTCAGGGATCTATTTACCGAGAAGGTAACAGTGTAAATTTGGCATCATAAGGAGAATGGAGAAGGTTTGGAGATAAAACTAAAAGTGAGCAGATACGACGCTGCAGTCGTCCCAGCGACGGGTCATAAAAACATTCAGATGTTTTTATGTGACACAACCTTTGTCTCCTCTTTAAATCTTTGATTCTTCTGATTCCGTCTCTGCAGTTGTGAAAAAACCTTTTTTCTGACAGTTGTGCGTTTGTGGCAGCAGCTGTGGCAAACATACACCTCAACATCATTATGCAAATAAGAGACTAACGTTAATATAAATACTGATATGCGTATACGTATAATACATGAGTTTATATGTATTTGATTCTGGAGGAATTTCTTCTTTTTTTTTCTTATTCTTTTAAAACTGGGTCACTTATTATATAATTATAAATTATAAATATACTTAAAATGTTGTTAAGCTTCATTTAGAATATTTTCAGCTCTGGAGTAAAAACACTGATGTGTCACATGTCACAAATACCAGGTGTGAACTGCAGGACATCAGGACTCAGATCGTTTTCCTCCATCAACCTAAACTCAGTCGCATTCTACTCATGACAAAAATGCGAAATGAGCACAAACGTGAGACAACGTTTAACATTAGCATGTGGACTCTTTCACACCTGCCTCATTCAGACTCTGCAGTTCAGTCTGAAGCTGAACATCAGGTGTGAAAGGTTCCTCAGAGCAGAAGAGGAGTTCTGGGTCTGGATCAAACTGAACCTGCTTCTGTTGGTTTGCAGTGAAAACACTTTGTTGGACAGTTTGGACTTTTGGACCAATCACAGGAAGTAGAGACAGAATTAAATTAAGGAAGAAGAAGAAGAAGCTGCAGTCTTCATCTCCGACGATATGTTAGAACCACGAGGACGTTCATTTGCTGCATTTGAACTAGTGTGGAGTACTGTAGTACTGTAGATTACTGTAGTACTGATGTACTGTAGTACTGTAGATTACTGTAGTACTGTAGATTACTGTAGTACTGTGGAGTACTGTAGATTACTGTAGTACTGTGGAGTACTGCGCCTGAAGGTGCTGATGCTGCTAGTGATACCACCATGATGTTACCATGGCAACTAAATGAAGCTTCTCCATTCAAACAGAAAGCCTACTACCCCCCCACATCAGGCGCCGTTTGTCAGACTAAACTCTTTCGTCCCTAAATTACAACGTGAAACCAGAACTCACAGATCAGATGAAACAACGAACCCGTGAAGCTGGTTCACTTTGTTTTTCTCCACAAAGTGAACTCTTCTAATGTTTGTGCTCATTTCACAAAGTTCAGTTTGTGATTATTCAACATGATGTTGCATTAACATGTGAGCGGATGTGAGACGGGTCAGAAAAGGACACTGACCATGACGGGAGTTTGTGTTGAGAAGAGGATTCTACAAGCAGGGACCCATGATTGTCACTTAACACCAAAGGCATGGTTAGAACTGGTCCCTCTATGCCGACCAATCACAAAGCAGCAAAACAAAAGTGCAGCTTCTTTTTAAAGTGCTTTTTGGAGAAATATTTGGAATTGGATGGACAGAAGACATTTCACCTTTAAAGGAACTCGTTCTCTTTCCAGGAGAAACTGTGTCTCTGTCCTGAGGTCTTGAGGCTTTGCCTCTTCACTGCTGAATCTGATAATCAAATCATTTGCTATATATATGTTCTAATTTTATTTTAGTCATTTGTGCTTTGCATTATACTTCTTGCTGTACTTTATAGAACTTTAGCATTTTATATGAAAATAAAAGTCACTCAGCCTTAACTTCCCTTGACCAGTCAACAAACTCACTAAATTCAACCAATCCTGTGCTTTGTGATCTCACACCAGTCGACTTCCAGATGTTTCAACACGGTCCTCAAACTCATCTCAGCTCCACCAAACGGCTCACCGACGAGACGGAGCCTTCACCGGTGATAAAAGAGGAAGATGAGGAAGATGAAGAGAAGCCTGTTTCATCAGAGCTTTCTAACCACACTCATGAGCTCCGAGCTAACAAGCTGACAACATGGAGACCTGCAGATCTGTCCTACATCAAGACCCAGAGACGTCACAGGACAGACACACGTTTCCATAGCAACTCATTTCTTCACACATCACATTTAACTTCTGGTGGCACGTGACTCATTGTGATGTCTCATTTCAAATCTTATCTTAAGGTCATGTAGTAAAATATTGTAAGATATATTTCTCAATGTTTCAGGGATCAACAAGAGTTTTAAAGTCGTCACTATAAAACTAGCGTTGTGGTTCTGCAGCTGGACGTGAGGACCAGAGTTTAAAGATCAGCTTCACAAGATGATCGACATGAGAACTTTGACCTCATGCGACAAACAACTTCAAATTCTATAAATGAATCTGAGGAGCAGATTCTTCACAACTGGTTTTGTGTCGACTCGTCATGAGACAGAAACACCCGGGTTCGGCTGGTCTCCAGCGCAAACACAAACAATGACTGTAAATAAAGATGGACGACAAGACAACTCATAAAAGTGAAGCCAAAACATCTCCATCGCCCCCTGCTGTCTGGCTGCAGTATAGGTCCATATTGTCAGATGGGACGTGGACAGAACCTGAAAATTAAATACCAAACCAAGGTTTCTGTCATTTTAGGTAGTTGATGCATGGTCAAGTTTTGTTTTCGTGTTTGTTTCATTTAGTTTTTTCAGCTATTAGTTAAAAATGGGCTGAGACGTCATGATTGACAGCTGAGACTGGCTCGTGATTGGTCAGGTGGGTGTAGCAGTGGGACGCGGTGGCTCGAGACGGCAGCGTCTGCATCCAATTTATTTGGGCAGAGATGTGTCGTCCATCTTTAAATACATTCATGGACTGGACGCCTCGTCCACGATGGATCTGGACACGTCAGCTGCCCCCTGGGACATCTGTCCACGCCCCAGGTCGTTGTCTTTGACGACTCGTGCACAGCGCTGCCAAACGACGGCTGCTGCTCGGCCAGAGGAGACGAACTGAACACCGACTGTTTGCTCAGCACAACATGCGTGTAAAGACTTTACTTAAGATTAAGTGTGTAAATCTGAGGCTGTAATTACTGTGTAGTCTAAATAATCCAACTACACAAGAACAATGAGACGTGTGTTTGTGCGACAGCAGCCTCTGTCTTCTCCGCCTGAAACCATCTCTTCCACCATGAGACGTCTTCTCTGCTTCATTCATACAACTTCCTGTTCTGTCCCTTCAGTTCAAGTAGAAGCTCCAATATTCAATATTAGTAAGTGAATGTGTCTCGGCTACGGAAACACATTCCTGTGTTCGTGGACTAAGTGCCTGCGTTGGATAGAATGAAAAAGACCTTTCAGCACTTGGATAGGGGTGTGTGTGTGTGTGTGTGTGTGTGTGTGTGTGTGTGTGTGTGTGTGTGTGTGTGTGTGTGTGTGTGTGTGTGTGTGTGTGTGTGTGTGAGCTTGTAGCGAGGCCACATTTGAACCGTTATGACGTCACAGCCACACACATCACAACACCTCCACCAGCTCCTGCATCATCGCCTGTCACACCGAGAAGTGTTGCCAGGCAACATCGTCCCATGTGGGCTGCAGGCGTCACTTAAATCTGCTGGTGTGTTCAAAGATCAAAGTCCTGCTCGGGGTCCAGGGGTCAGTGGGGGGTTAAAGGATTAAAGTGGTTTCACCACATTATGAATAAACAGCTGTGATTTAAGGTCTTTACACATCGAGTCCAAAACTGTCTCACATTTAAAAACAATGTGTCAATCACGTTTACACACCTGGTTGGATTTGAACTTAAATCCTAAATTCAAGTGATTATTATTATTATAAGTCTCCTCACATCTTCTAGCAACAATAACTCCTCAATTCATGTGTCTGCTCCTTCATCTGTTAAAGTGCATTAAACAGCACTGAGAGATGAAGATGAAGATGAAGATGAATGATTGGATTCTTGGCAGGTTCAGATTAGTCATTAACCAGCCCTTGGGGGGGGAACCAAACAGTTCAGGTGCTGTAAGGTTGAGGGGACACACACTGTTCATCATGGAGACTATTGAAGGACATGTCTGCAGGGCCCCTGGAGGACATGTCTGCAGGGCCCCTGGAGGACATCAAGGGACATGTCTGCAGGGCCCCTGGAGGACATCATGGGACATGTCTGCAGGGCCCCTGGAGAACATGTATGCAGGGCCCCTGGAGGACATGTCTGCACGTCCCTGGAGAACATGTCTGCAGGGCCCCTGGAGGACATCAAGGGACATGTCTGCAGGGTCCCTGGAGGACATGTCTGCAGGGACATGTGGGGCCCCTGCAGGGGCTCCCAGAGCTCCAGTCCGGGTCAGTCCTCCTGCTCCTCGCTGTCCTGTCTCGTCTCTGTCCTCTTCTCTTTGTGACAAGTGAAAATCCGTCTCATCTCCTCCTCGTAGCGGAGGAAGTTGTCTCCGAACCGGGCCCAGGCCTTCAGCGGGACGGTGATGGTGTTCCGGTACGGCTGCCGGACCTCGCTGATCTTCAGGAACACTCCGAACCTGTTGGACCCCACGTCGAAGTAGAACCTCTTGTTGTCCACGCGGAAGGACGCGGCCTCGGGCAGCTCGGGGCTGTCGTCCTCGTCCTCCTGGGTCCGGGAGCCGGTTCGGCCGCGCTCGTCCCCGTCGTCGTCCCCGTAGTCTTCGATGAGCTGCGACAGGGCGTCCCGGAACTCGATGAGGCCCTGCGCGGGCAGAACGATGGTGTGTTCGATTCCCTGGCCGTAGTAGCCCATGGTGCCGTGGCCCTTGCTCACCGTCTGGCGGATGCGCAGGAAGCGGCCGCGCTGGTTCTCCTTCAGGTCCAGGAAGTACTTCCGGTTGTCGCGCTCGATCAGCTCGCTCTTCAGCACGCGCTGCGCGTGCTCGTCGGACGCGGCGGACCCGGCGGGAGACAGAGGCGCGTGCTCCTGCGCTCTCCTGCGGGGCTCGAGCACGCGGCCCTGTCCGTTGCTGTGCGGCTCGTCGAGCGGCGCGAGCCCGAGGCCCCGCAGCCCGATGCGCGCGTAGTAGTCGATGAAGTCCCCGAGACAGCAGCGCAGCGCCGGGGCCGCGGACATGGACAGAGTCAGCTTGCTCTTCCGGATATTGTCATGGCGGCCTCTCCCGATCCAAACCTCCGCGATCTTCAGGAAGCGGCCGCGCACGCTCTGCTTCACGTCCAGGTAGAAGCGCTTCTTCTGGATGTCCACGCGCTTCGACGCGAGCTCCTGGATGTCGGAGCCCGGGGGCTGCTGCTGCGGGGGGGGGAGCGCCGCTCTGGGAAGAGCCTCCGCCGCCAGCTTGGCTCGGCCTCGATCCATCGCTCTGCAGCAGCCGTCAGCAGCCGTCATGTTCGATTCCTCCAGCAGGACAAAGGCTGTCCGCCATCACACTGTCACACAACACAGACACACACCAGCGTTAATACCACAGGAGCAGCACGCCGCACGCACACAGGAACACGTTAATACGAGAGGACGAGGACACGGACACACACACACACACAACACACACACACACTAATACACACACACACACACACACAGTTACACACACACAACAGCACGCGTTAATACAGCTGGAGCAACACACACTGTCACACACCGTCACACAACACGCGTTAATACAGCTGGAGCAACACACACTGTCACACACTGTAACACATTAATACCGGAGGAGCAGCACACACGCGCACACACAGTCACACACTGTAACACATTAATACCGGAGGAGCAGCACACGCGCACACACACTGTCAGACACACACTGACACACTGTCCAGATGCCTGGAATGACCTGAAAATGGCAGCATGTTCGGAGTCATCAGCTGATCCGGTGTCCTGGATGAGAGGGTCACAATCAGATGTTCCGTCCTGTGCACCAACATGGAGCAGCTCAGGTTTACTCAGGTCCCGGTTCACCGAGGAGAAGCAGCCGGGCTGAGGAAGAGGAGGAAGAGGAGGCGGCTCCGGTACTACATGAACCCAGTGAACCCATCCCGCACCCCCCCTCCGTCCTGAGGAAACCTCTCTTAAAGAGACACGAGCTGCACGAAGAGGAGGAGGAGGGAGAGTCTTCCTCTGCAGCTGATCCATCTTCATCTTTATCATCTTCATCAGCGGCTGCTCCATCTTCATCACTTTCATCGTAATCATCACCATCTTCATCTTAATTATCATCTTCATCTGCAGCTGCTCCATCTTTGTCTTTATCATCACCATCTTCATCATTAACATCATCTTCATCATCAGCCGCTCCATCTTCATCTGCAGCTGCTCCATCTTCATCACTTTCATCTTCATCATCACCATCTTCATCTTAATTATCATCTTCATCTGCAGCTGCTCTATCTTCGTCTTTATCATCACCATCTTCATCATTAACATCATCTTCCTCAGCAGCTGCTCCATCTACATCATCATATTTATCACCTTCATCATCATCTTCATCATGAAAGATGATACAAAATACACTTCCTTCCTGAAAATAAACAGATCATCTCATCACAACACATCTTCATATTGTGCTCTTTTTTAAAACATCTGTATATATGATTTTTTATTTAGTCTCTTGTACAATTTTACATTTAGTGTCTTTACACGATATAACAAAACTTAATCCTGTCTGTGAAGAGGTCCTAGTTGATCCTGGTGGATCCTTGTGGGTCCTTGTGGATCCGGTGGGTCCTGTGGTCCGGTGGGTCCTTGTGGGTCCCGGTGGATCCCGGTGGATCCTTGTGGATCCCGGTGGAGCCTTGTGGGTCCCGGTGGAGCCTTGTGGGTCCTTGTGGGTCCCGGTGGATCCTTGTGGGTCCCGGTGGAGCCTTGTGGGTCCTGTGGGTCCCGGTGGAGCCTTGTGGGTCCTTGTGGGTCCGTGGATCCTTGTGGATCCCGGTGGGTCCGTGGATCCGTGGATCGGTTGGTCCTTGTGGATCCTTGTGGATCCCGGTGGATCCTTGTGGGTCCTTGTGGGTCCCGGTGGATCCTTGTGGGTCCCGGTGGATCCCGGTGGATCCTAGTTGATCCTTGTGGATCCCGGTGGATCCTTGTGGATCCCGGTGGATCCTTGTGGGTCCTTGTGGGTCCCGGTGGATCCTTGTGGATCCCGGTGATGAGACGTTTCACTTCTTCAGTTCTCACTGATGCTGGAGTCGCAGGTGTTTCCCTCGTAGGGTCGTTACCTGAGAGGCTGGACCCACAATGCAGTGCACATGCGTAGTTACATTTTTTATAATAATAATAATAATAATAATAAGTGTGAAGTCTGCAGAGCAGGGATTCAACACATTTGACCGTGCAACCTCCTCTCAACTGCCCCCTGGTGGCTGGCTGCAGCATAGGTCATAAACCCTCCTCCATGTTAGCAGATGGGACATGGACCAAACTACAAAATCTAAGATGTTAAATAAATGTTTGTCAAAGATGTTTCTGTCATTTCAGGTCGTTCTTATCTCTGATGTTTGTTCAAGTGTTTCTGATCAGTTTGAATCAGTTATTTGATGATATAAAAACAGGCTGCGACGTGATGATTGACAGCTGAGACTGGCTCAGGATGGTTGAGTGTGTGGGCGGGGCCTCGATGCACAGACTCTATACTCAGAGTTCATATCCAGATAGATCCAGATAGAGGGAGGAAGTGAAGACGTGTCGGACGTCTTTATTTACAGTCCATGTTTTCAACACCAAGATGAGAAGTAAGGAAGGGATCAGGTTTCATTTTCTTAATGAAATTAAACGACCATTGAACAGATAAAGCCGTCGCGTCGTCTTTTAACTTAACGACGCCAAATGATCCTGTACATGACTCAGTTTTTTATATTTTATTTTTAAAGTTATTTTAACTTTAACATTCACTGGCATCGCATGTCAGTGTCACTTGATTACATTCATGAGCAGTGTATATACTGTGTGAGCAGGAAACATGGCTGCAGAGGTAACACCCCTCCACAGGGGGGCAGTGCAGCAGCAGAAAGGTCACCTGCTGCACTGCCCGTCACTCCCAACTCTGTGGTTCAGACGTTTTGAAATGTAGCACAAAGCGTTTGAAATGACATTTACCATGTAGCACAAAGCGTCCACATACAGGTGTGGACTACAAAGATATGGCTAGTAATTGTTCCATGCGAATGCTAAGCTAACTGCAGCTGCGAGCTCTTATTCACATGTATTTTACAGAGTACATATGTGCAAAAGACAAACCGGTTCAATCTCTTCTTCGCTGCTCCAAAAGGCACCGAAGTGTGGACATGTCTGTTCTTACTGCTGGCTGTAGCCTCCCAGCTGAGGCATGTAGCTGGAGGCAGGCGCCGTCGGCAGCCAATCAGCTGACTGCTCATCTGTAAGTGTCAGCTCAGAGTCCTCCTCCAGGGGGCAGAAGTCCAGAGGCTCTAGCACCTCCTGCTGCTCCATCTCCAGCAGCTGGTTGAAGTCGGCGGGGTCGTTCGCCGCAGGTCGTCGCAGGAAGCGCTGGTGTCTGCTGCCCTCCTGCACCAACATGTCCGGGTTCTCCTCGCAGTCCAGCAGGGGCTGCGTGGACTCGGAGCGGGAGAAGATGGCCGACTGCGGCTGCGAGCTCGGAGTCTGACCCTTGTAACCGTTGGAGGCCACCACAGAGGAGTACTGCACGGTACTTGCCGTGGTGTCCACCAACTCTCCGCCCTCGTCGCTGTCAGACACGCTCTGGCGAGGCGAAGACATACAGGAGGAGCCGCCGATGCCGCTGCTGTGCTCCTCGGACAGATACTTGTCCTTCTTCAGAGGAAGACTGGTTTTGTCTTCATCAAACACCGTCTTTCCATCGCACATGTCCACGTCGAGGACACTGATGCCAGACAGACAGTTCTCCTTTGGCGTCTCTGCCTGAGGACGACAAGACTAATTATCCACAGAGAAATAAATGCGAGTCCATTTGTCTGTTTTCATGCAGATACTCTTTTTCTGCTGCGAGGACCAGAGTGAATGAATAATTCTTTAGGCACATGAACAGGTTTCCTGTATGTGACTGTATATGATAATAAAAGACCTGAGTCTCATCAGCCGCCATATTTCTGTGTCCTATATAGAAACGTCATAAATGTGTATATGCATCATATTCATTTATCTCCACTGGAATTAATCTTTTCATCTTGTGATTGTATTTTGCAGTGATTTTGTTCGTGCTGGTGAACAAACACTAAACTTTTATATACAAGTTGGCAACATATTTTACAAACCACACAGAACACTTAATACACCATTTATTCATTCATGTATTCGGCATTTTTTCCACTGGACCTTTCAGGTTGATACTCATTTAATAGACGTCTACGTATGAGCTGAGATAAACTCTGGTATCAATCTATAAAGTGTTTTAAATAATGTACATCATGTTTTCACCCTCATGTGTCAGTGCAAAGGAAGTTCTTACTTTTAACGGATAATCAGGAGACCAGTATCCAATCGTGCTCTCTCCAGGGTTTGGAATCTGAGGCCAGAAGTTCTTCTTGATGCTGCAACACAGACAATAAATAAATCAGATCAGGATCCAAAGACAAAGAATCCACCATATCAATAACAAAATCACTAATAATTTAAAATGCTTTCATTTGTCTGAGCAGTTTTTAATCCAGTGGTGAATAGTTCAAACTACATCTTCTTGTGGAAAGAAACTAGTTGATAAGGAGAGAAACGTCTGAACAGCTGTGGTGGGTGACCACAAGCCACTGATGAGACAAATTGAATAAAGACATTCAACAACATCTTCAGATGGATCTAAGACACTGGAGGAACATTTATACTGCAGCGCTCAAAGAGTTTAAATGGAACTTACCTGTCTTTTTTGGAAATACAGATCACCATCGTCATGACGACAACAACCAGAAAGCCAAAACTCGCTCCACCGACGATGAACTCGATCTCTCCCGGTGCTGAGAGGAGAACACAACAGAGTGAGAACCGGCTGCTTCCTGCTCTCATCAACACTGAGGCTGGGTCATTTCAGTTTTTGTAAACGTTGGTAATTCAGCTCTTCAGGTTTTGCTTAGTTTAAAACAAACAGGAGTTACTGAGGGCAACACTCACCATATTTCAGAGTGGTGAAGGAGTGACGGGAGCCTTCGGCTGAACCTGCGATGGTCGAGGCACTGATCCACGTGTCGTACTTGGTGTTTCCTGACAGTGATGTCAGAGTGAATGAGGTCGTGTTTGAAGGAACGGTCACCGCTGAGAAAGTGAGACAGAGAGACTGAGTTAGGAAATCACAGACACACATGTGAAGCCTGTTCAGTGTGACGGATACTTACAGAGTACATCATCCCCACTTGTGTAGAATATTGTGTAGTTTGTGATGAAGCCTCTTCGACTGCTTTGGGGAATCTCTGTCCACACAAGCTCAGCCTCGTTATGTCCTGGTCTACCGTTCAGTCTGACAGTGGGGCCTTTCTCTGGAGCTGTAATTAATGTTCATTGTCAAATATTATCTGTCTTCTAATAACTAAATGAATCGTGACCTTGCTGCATTAAAATCAAATTAACTTCACAGACAGAAGAGAAACATGTGGAGAAAGGTTTTCACGACCTGCTTTTAATATTAACAATATTTCAAAATGAACTAACGAGTGTGTTTTCTCACCACTTTGCTCCAGAAAGGCTTGAACAGTTGCTGCCTGCCCCGTCCATCCAGAATATATTGGATACACAGACACAGTGTAGCAAACAAACTTCTTCAGGTCGCCTACATATAACATGAAGATCAAGAGTTAAATTAAAGGATAAAAGTAAAATCTAAACTGCATTTGTTAAGTGTAAAGTGGCGAATCAGTGAAGTGGTTCTCCAGCTTCACGCTCAGCAGAAAGAAACTTACCTTTAATAACAGTGAGTCTGGTGCTTCTGTTTTCTCTCTGCCAGTCCATCCCGTCTCCACTGACCCACTGCACCACGTACTCCGTCACAGCTTCAGTGTTCGGGGGTTTCCACTGCAGCCACATCTGGCCTCCGTGGACCCACCCCCTCAGCTCCTCCACTGGGGCAAGCTCTGTAACACATTCACACACATGAAAAATCTTCCCCTTCACTCATCTGTCCTCCATTTAGACTAAGTCCCTAAATGTTTATATGGGACAATCCATGCGTGTCAGAACGCTGTAACTCCCGAATATCGGTGTCAGCGAACTGCACGTAAAAACATCACTCTAAATGTACGACACGCGTCAGCGGTATATTGTGTTGCATGTATCCCTTTAGTGTATAACTCAGCGTCACCATGGAAACCTACCATGTGCTTTCTCGGGGATGAATAACGACGCTGCAGCAGACTTCCCCACCGAGTTGACGGCAGTGACGTACACTTTGACAGATTTCTTGTCGGCCAGGAGAATGTCTTTGAGGTCGGTGCTGCTCCTGTGGTCGGAGCGGCCGTCGGCCTCCGAGCGGTTGACGGGGAAACTCTCCCAACTTCCATTCTTCACTTTTTCCTTTTGTTCTTGAACCCTCATGTCGAATCTTAATACCCTCCCGTTGGCAAACACTGGATCCTGAGAGGACAGAGTCACAAACTGTTACCTACGTCACCTTCCAGCATCACGTCAGGGAGTAACACAAGTCAATTTTACAATTATAAAAAATACTTTTCTTTATGGTGTCATTGTTTATCTTTATGTGAATTTAGTTAATGTCATTGCATCATTCTGCCACTTTATGTTGTATATTTAATAAATGATTTAAAAATTAAAATAATAGGATTCAGTGCTTTGCTTGTAAGCACTTTTGCCAGATAAAATAAAATCCTCCATCTTGATTTCGGTAACAGGTTTGTTTGTCTTAATTAATACAGTTTAAACCCAAAAGTCCACAGATGTCTGATCTGCACTTTGATTGTTGTGTGTGACTTTACCTTACAGATAAACTGCACTCGTCGCTCACCAACATCACTTTCAACAACGATTTTCCATAAATCTGGTTTACTTGTTGGTCCTAGGAAAAAGAAAAAGAACGTTTTACTCGAGCAGTGGACGGATTCAGTCTCTTCACCTTTGTAAATATTTATAACACTGAAGTGGAGATATTGGGTTAAAAGATTTTAATCTAATACACGTTTTGTCAAATTCTGCTAACACCTCCTCAGAGTGAGTCGAACTAAATAACACCATGTTTTGTTTGGAGCTTATTAAACTCACGGTCCTCTGGCGTTCTCTTGGTAGCGTTGCTGCTCCATTCACTCCAGTAACCGAAGCCCTCTCTGTCGTTTTTGCAGCGAACCTGAGTGACGTAAACAGTGTCTGGCCGAAGGTTCTGGAGTCTGAAGGACTGAATGTCCTTGGCAGTGTCCACATGAGGCACCTGAAGGACATGATAAATAAATATAATCTCAACTAATAATTAGAAAAGAAAAACAGCAGATTCTCTACGTAAAAGGAAAAAAGACACAAATAAAGACAAACACCGCAGAAGGTCACAAACATACTTACATACACCCAATCATGAGATCCATCTTGGCAGAATCTGATTTCATACGTTAATCCCACATATTGTTTTTCAACAGGACGATTCCAGTTTATGAGAAGAGAGGTGGGAAAATTGTTCTCAGAGATGATTTGGATGTTTGCCGGAGGCTTTGTTTTCACTGCAACAAATGAAATTGAAGATATTGATTCCAATAAAAATCTGCAGTGTAGAAATCAAACACTTAAACAACATTCAACTGACCAAAGTATCCGGCGTCTCTCCTCAGACGCTCAGACTCGATGGTTCCCAGTTTATTCTTTGCCTCCACCCAGATCTCCAGCTCCATGAAGTGTGGGAAAACGGACAGAGACACAGAGGCACTGTTTCCTTCAGTCGACATGTTATGAGAGAGTTCACTGTTGATACAACACAAAACAAGTTTTAATACCATTTAGGATCTTATGGCATTTGCATTTTTTTGCTGCAGACAAATAACTGACATCTGGACATGTACTCACTTGATGACTTTCAAAATCAGTGTGAAAGTTGTGGCGACGTCTTTGGTTTGACGTCCTGCTGCGACCCAGCTGCACGTGATAGTTGGAGAGATGCGACTTTCCTCCTGAAGAGCGATGCAGGTAAGATTCTCTGGCTTCGTCGGACGATCTGACATTGAAGTGAAACACACACGTTTAAAGTTTTTTGCAACACAAGAAGACAACGGTTTTTCTGATCTGATGCTCTCCCATCAGCTAGAACATCTTAATTGACAGGCTTTGGTTTTAGCTCTCTCCTCCACCACCACACCTCCTGACTATCTAATAAAGGTCAAATTGCATTAAAAAAAACCACATATTTATATATTTGTAGATAAACTTACAGCCTTTCCGAAGGATGATCCCGTGCATAAATTTGCCTTGATTCAGGACAACGTTGGCCGACACCTTCTTGCAGAGGCATAATAACCATTCATTTTTTTCACCGCTGACATGAATGGTGACGTTCAGAGCTGTTGTGTTGATCTCTGTGTACTGTTCTTTGGGTACCGTCGCCTGAGACAAATTCCAGTAGAGGTCGTCAGCTGTGACTTCGGCTGTGTTGATGATCATGCAGGTAGCCGTGAAGTCAGTCCCTATCTCCACTACTTCAGGATGCGGGGCCGTCAACAAATGGTTGTCACTTCCTTAAGAGCAAGAAGAAGAAGAAACGCTCAGCAACTCCACATTCAGAATCAAACTCGGCCAAAGAAAAAGTCATGATAAGCATTTTAGAAACATTTCACTGTGACTGCTGAGCCAGCAAATATCACTCAGTCTGAGCAGCTCACACAAAACCAACATGAACTTCTGCTGCAGGTTCCATGAAGGGTGACAACACAAGAACATGTCAATGTTATGTTTGTTTCTGTTGTAAGTACACAGCAGTACACAGCAGTAATCAGCAGTACGCCGCAGTACGCAGCAGTAATCAGCAGTACACAGCAGTACACAGCAGTACACCAAGACCCTGGACCGGAGCTTTGAAATAGAAGGCAGCCATAATGAATGATGTTAGCTCCAACTAGTTAACTAAGTTACTGACCAGCAGCCGCAGGTGGAGCTGAGGTGAAGCAGGTGAACAGCAGCAGCTGAAGGACTCGAACTCTCTGCATCATGACGACGAGCTGTCAGGGAACAAAAACACTTTAAATATCACACTGGAACTAACTTGAAGAATCAGCATTCACATCGTCAGGAGCTAACGTTAGCTACAGTGTAGATACTTGATGCTAGTCCAGGTGTGTTGTTAGCTAACTGTTGAAGCTAACTCAGTTAGAAGCTAACTCAGTTAGAACACAGGAGCTAACATTAGCTACAGTGTAGATACTTGATGCTAGTCCAGGTGTGTTGTTAGCCAACTGTTGAAGCTAACTCAGTGAGAACACTGGAGCTAACATTAGCTACAGTGTAGATACTTGATGCTAGTCCAGGTGTGTTGTTAGCTCACTGTTGAAGCTAACTCAGTTAGAACACTGGAGCTAACATTAGCTACAGTATAGATACCTGATGCTAGTCCAGGTGTGTTGTTAGCCAACTGTTGAAGCTAACTCAGTTAGAACACAGGAGCTAACATTAGCTACAGTATAGATACTTGATGCTAGTCCAGGTGTGTTGTTAGCCAACTGTTGAAGCTAACTCAGTGAGAACACTGGAGCTAACATTAGCTACAGTATAGATACCTGATGCTAGTCCAGGTGTGTTGTTAGCTCACTGTTGAAGCTAACTCAGTGAGAACACTGGAGCTAACATTAGCTACAGTATAGATACCTGATGCTAGTCGTGGCTTAAAAAAAGGTTATCACTGTTGAAGCTAACTCAGTGAGAACACTGAGCTAACATTAGCTACAGTATAGATACCTGATGCTAGTCCAGGTGTGTTGTTAGCTCACTGTTGAAGCTAACTCAGTGAGAACACTGAGCTAACTACAGGATATGATGCTAGTCCAGGTGTGTAGCCAACTGTTGATAACTCAGTGAGAACACTGGAGCTAACATTAGCTACAGTATAGATACTTGATGCTAGTCCAGGTGTGTTGTTAGCTCACTGTTGAAGCTAACTCAGTGAGAACACTGGCTACATTAAGTATGAAATGCTAGTCAGGTGTGTTGGTCTGTTAGCTAATCAGTGAGAATACTGGAGCTAACATTAGCTACAGTATTGATACTTGATGCTAGTCCAGGTGTGTTGTTAGCTCAGTGTTGAAGCTAACTCAGTGAGAACACAGGAGCTAACATTAGCTACAGTATAGATACTTGATGCTAGTCCAGGTGTGTTGTTAGCTCACTGTTGAAGCTAACTCAGTGAGAACACTGGAGCTAACATTAGCTACAGTATAGATACTTGATGCTAGTCCAGGTGTGTTGTTAGCTCACTGTTGAAGCTAACTCAGTGAGAACACTGGAGCTAACATTAGCTACAGTATTGATACTTGATGCTAGTCCAGGTGTGTTGTTAGCTCAGTGTTGAAGCTAACTCAGTGAGAACACAGGAGCTAACATTAGCTACAGTATTGATACGTGATGCTAGTCCAGGTGTGTTGTTAGCTCACTGTTGAAGCTAACTCAGTGAGAACACAGGAGCTAACATTAGCTACAGTATTGATACGTGATGCTAGTCCAGGTGTGTTGTTAGCTCACTGTTCAAGCTAACTCAGTGAGAACGCCGGGACGGGCTCATCCGGCGCCATGTTGTCAGCAGCAGCAGGTTGTAACTCACCTCCTCGTCAGTGTCGATCAGCTGTTTCTAGATCTCTATCTCCTTTGGATACAAACACGGTGAAAACAGCTGAACTCCTCCAGCGGCCATTAGCTGTCTGTGTCTGACAGGCCCCTCCCACTTCCCGTCAGTGACTGTGGTGCGGAAACACTCCATAGATCTCACACTGTGGGGATGAGGTTCAGTCAATTCCGCTCAGCCTGTCTTCTGTTTACACATCTACTGAAAGAAACAGCGGAGCTACAGCTGCTAGTGATTCGTCGGAACAACTGTCAGTCAAGCCCTCTGAACCAATGAGAGGTATCGGATTTTATTGTCCCGGTTTACCGCGTAAGGGACTCTTGTTTTCCGGTTTGTCTCCGCCCCGCGAGCTCCGTGCAACCAAACATGATTATAAACATGATCATAAACAGTTGTTTTAAATCTGAGTGTATATGAATAAATATGTGTTATAAAAGGCTGCTTGAGATTGACCTTTAAAACACGGCTGCTGCTTTTCACAGGTTAGTTGTTATAATGTAATAAAATATATGAACATTACTATTTTTGAAACTTATTTAAATCCTCTAAGATTTCTAATCTTTCTCAGTGTATTGAAGTTATGAACTGAGGATTTGTAATTCACTAGTTTACTGCTACACAAATACAAAGTGGAGTTGTGATGAAGTGTTAGACTGTTTCCTCTCTGCTCGTCTTCCTCAAGCTCAAATCTAAATATGAAGAGAGGAAGTGAAAGAGCAGAGTTAGTTTCTCCTTCTCAGACCTGCCTCGTCCTGACTGCCCTCCTCATCTCAAGTGAACGCCTGTCACTCATTCAGATTCATGGGTTAGATCCACTCCTACTTTTCTCAGACAAGAAAACGATCTTCTCATCACAGATCAATAATCATTACTTCTGCTTTCAGAGAGACGTGAACCCAGTAAGTTCTTTGTTTGGGTGAAGGGTTGTATGTTCCACACTCAGAGAAAAGTAAAACAAGTCACTGTAAAACTTTATCTTAGAATTATGTTTATTTTCTTTACAATACATAAAGCCTTTGAAATCAGCTCCCAGCACTTTATTTGTTTCATGTTTTAACCTGGAAAATCAGTCCCACACTCATTATTAATAATCTAATGCTGTTCTTCATAAAGTACGACAAAGTAAAAAGGATTCTAAATAAAGTGAAGCGATTCATTTCCTATGCCAATTGTTATTGCCTTTCAAAATAAGAGCATTTTGATCTGATATGCCCAAAACCTGCTAGAACAAAAAAATATGAATGAGTGTTTTCTGCCGTTGCTATGGTGACAATCTGCTTCAGTGTATATTTTCTGTTAGAAACAGGAAACTTAAAACAGATTTATTCATAAACACAAACAGTCACTGAAGTCTGTCACGTCCACAGACTGTAAATAAAGATGGACGACAAGACAGCAATCAAAAGTGAAGCCAAACAATCAGGGACGCCCCCTGGTGGCGGGTTGCAGTATAGGTCACAAACACCTCCTGCTCCATGTTAGCAGATGGGACCAAACTCGAACAATAAAAGTAAACATTGTTGTTAAATAGTTTTAAAGATGTTTCTGTCATTTCAGCTCGTTCTCATCTCTCTGATGTTTGTTCATGTTTCTGATCAGTTTGGTTTGAATCAGTTATTTGATGATATAAAAACAGGCTGAGACGTCATGATTGACAGCTGACACTGACTCCTGATTGGTCAAGAGCGTATATGGGCGGGACCTTGATACCATGGCTCCACTCCACCATCACTGCTGCCAAGACTGCGAATTATGTCAAAAATTCAAGATGGTGACGTTCATATCCGAGATATTTTAGCTTCACTTTTGTCCAACGGGAGGAAGTCATCCATCTTTCTTTACAGTCTATGGTCACATCACGTTAAGGAGGAGCCGGCAGGTTCGGCTGAACTTTAAAATACAAGCAAACACAAACTTTAAATTTAAGCAGAAAAATATCTCATTTTCTAAAACATTCATGTTGTTGGAAAAGTCCTCTTGGAATAATGTGCACAGATGAAAATATAAAGAAGTAGTGTTTAAAATAACAAGTGTTAAGTGTTAAGTGTGTCTGCTGGGAGCAAAGGAAACCTTTTCTTTTTCAATTACTTTGTCTTGATTAATCGTTGCAGTGATTCCTCGGTCAGCTCTGCAAAGGTCTTTATAGGTTGTTGAGCTCCAGAAGAGTTTGGTCCAGAACCTGGTGCATGTCCAGGTTCTCCTCTTTGGCCTGGGCCAGTTTCTCTGGAGAAAAGAACCACAGTCACAGGAGAAAAATACAGACACACAATCCAGAGCACGTCTGATTCTACCCAGTGAATCCACATCACTGTTGTTAGGGTTCACCCACTACAGTTGGATTTGTTGATTGAATGATTATTTATATATATAGAATAATGAAGGATTCAAACATTTAATGTCACGTTTCATCCATAAGAGACAGTATTACATTTTAGGATCTGAGGAACTCCAGAGAGCTTCAGACTAAACATATTAAATCATGTCGTTGACCAGCTTCAAAATGTTATTGTGGCTGAGTAAGAGTTTCTGAAGCGGTTGTTTACGATCTTTGACCAGATCTTCATTTGACGGAGCAGTCGTGGACCTTAGTGTTACAGTACTGCAGGACACTGGAAAGCACAGAAGTAGAGTACATGTGTTCATCATGAATATAATGAAGAGTTTGTTCTCTCATCTGCTCGTTGTGGGAACTGTTGGTTTCTCTATAATTGTTACGGTCTCGCACTTCTATGTAAAAAGCCTTGAGATAATGTATATTATGATTTGGTGCAATAGAAATAAAATTGAATTGAATCTTTAAACAAAGTATTTCTCAGTTTCCAGAGAAGAGGAAGATTCATTTAGTCGTCACTCAGACAGCACACTGAGTAAATCCACTTTTCTTCTTCCAGATGGAGAAACTATCCAACATCAGATCTCAGCTTCAGATAAATCACTTACAACCTCTGTCTCAGGAACAATGTGCTCAATGGTTCTGTTGATCTCAGATAAACGTTCTCATCAGCTGCTTCCTTCAATATCAAGGTAACAGCTTTATAGCTGAGCTGCTCGCGAGTTCCTGAACGCCTCACTCACTCACTCACTCACCTCTCACACACACACACACACACACACACACACACACACACACACACACACACACTCACACTCACACTCACACTCACACACACACACTCACTCACCTCACCTCACACACACACACACACACTCACACACACTCACACACACACACACACACACACACACACACACACACACTCACACACACACACACACCCACCCCCCCACACCCCCACACACACACACACACACACACACACACACACACACACACACACACACACACAAACACACACACAAACACACACACACACACACACACACACACGATTGAAAAGTGAGGAATTCCTTCATGTTTTCATTCACCTGCTGATTCAGAACCAACATTAAAACCTTTTATCTTTAAAAAGTTGGGTTGAAAAATACAAATCTGGGTAATTTGAACAACACACTTTTAATCTACAAGTCTTGTGAAGGATTCAATCATGGATTCAACATGCAGACTGGAGGAGGCGGTGATCGAACCACCGGACTTCAGGTTAATGGACAACCCATTTTACCTCCTGAGCCCCAGCCAGCTATTTTAGGTCACTAGTCCACAGTGGAGTACTGACCCATCGAGAGCTGAACCAACAGCTTAACCAGCCTCGGACTTACACTCAAATTCTTCTGAACAAAACTCCTGATAAATGACCCAGAAGTCTGTGTGTGAAATGATTTAACAGAGTCTAAACCTGGTTCATGCTTCAGAGGAGCTTTTATATTTACACATTACAAGATATGCATCTCTATCTGTCTTCATGATGGACATTTTGCATTTTCTAATACTATTGTGTGCTATTTTTATATTCTGTCTTTTATTTTACTATTTTAAAACTGGATGCAGGCACAATAACACATTTCACTGCACATTGTACCATGTATAATTGTGTACGTGACAAATAAAGCTTATCTTAGGTTATTTATAATTCATACACTACTTATACATTTATAAAAGGAGGAAGTAAATGGAAGAGAAAGGAAGTGAAAGTAGAAGGAGACAGACAAGAGCTTTAATCCGTTTATTACAGAGGGAGGGAAACATTTGAGTAAAGACACAACGTCCACCAACAGACACACAGCAGAGACTCAACCCTCTGTTCAGAGCAGCACTCAGGCACGGACGGGCCCGTGGTTCTTTTCTAGAACCTTCTAGACGGAACAGAACAGCAGCGAGCAGCGGACACGAGTTCAGACAGGAAGGAAGAGCAGAGGGGAAGAGATAGAGAGCGTCTAGAGTGTGGTCATGTCGTTCAGGGCCAAGTCCAGCTCCTCGCTGAGAGCTTTACCCTTCAGCTTCTGAGCGTACACTTCATCTGCAGGAGGACACACACAGGTAGAGACACACACAGGTAGAGACACACACAGGTAGAGACACACACAGGTAGAGACACACACAGGTAGAGACACACACAGGTAGAGACACACACAGGTAGAGACACACGGGGCAGAGCAGCAAAGAGACAGGATTCAGAAAAACAGAAGGAAAATGTTCATCTGGTGTTAAACGGTCGCTTCATGCAGCTCGTTACTTCAGATCGAGCAGAAGAAACATCTGGAGGCTCAGACCCTGTTCACACCTGCATTTACATCTTTCCTTCGTTAATATTATGAAGGAAAGATGTTTGTGTGTTTATTTTCTTATACAAGTTCTATATATTTGTTTGTATTTGTGTTTTCTTTTTATTTATAGTTATTTATAATAAAGTTTATGGTTGAACTGTAAAATATCAAACCTCAATTATATTGATTCATGTTTTACTCACTAATATCGATATCAGCATCAGCCCCAGAGGTTTGTTGGGCTGGAGTTCACCTGTATCCATATGTCACAGCTGAGGGATCTGACCCCATGCTCTCTCTGACCTCTGGGTTCGAACTCACTGAACCCGTTCAGCTCAGAGACGACGGATCAAACCACACAGCTTTCCTGCTTCAACTGTTAGTGAAGTCATCATGAATTCAGGCAAACACAACCACGGCAGCCATGTTGGAAGTCGACGGTGAACGGCTCAAATCTGAGTTCTACACAAACATTTCAAACATACGGGGAAGAAACCGATTCTATACTAAGGTAAGAAATACAAGTAACAGTAAATTCTAAATTTTACCTAAAATGGACAAAGTTGCATCGGCAAAACATAAAACTAAATTCTGAAAAGTAGTGATTCTGTGTTATAGTGCAGTCGGTAAGGACGGACACACACAGGCTCACATCCATTTTCCATTCAGCTGTGAGCGTCTGCATGATTTAACCTGTTCTCCCGTCATGCACATGTTTGTCTAGTGGGCACATGCATGACTGCGTCTGTGCATGTGTGTAAACCAACACGTGGCTGAACTGCCAGTAAATGTGCGTCCTTCAGAGAGTGACCTGATGTTCATCTCCACTTCTCAACGTGAGGGGAGAAGGAACGCAGCTTTTATTTATTTGTTACTCGATGATATGTGGAACTTTTCATATGAACAAGTTTGAACTTCTTCCACGTGAGAGAGTCGGATCCTCTTTAAGACTTGTAGGATTTCACTGGACGTTCAGGTCAGTTTCTAACACATCGCACTTCTCTCCCACCACACCCGGACCCTGAGCCTTCACCCAGCCACACATCGTCAGTAGAGGTTAGTGAAGCAGTTTGTTACTTCTACTCGATTCACAGCAGGACGGCGAGCAGACGTGTTACTGGTGTCAGGAGGAAACAGCGTTTAAATACCTTCCAGATCGTCGATGGTCTTCTCCAGCTTGGCCACAGATCTCTCTGCAAATTCTGCACGAGTCTCAGCCTGGAACACAAACCGCCACAGAAACATCAGTAAGACACGAGTCAACGCCGCCGCTCGCTTCAGGCGGTTCATGTGTGAGAGGAAGAAACATCTACCTCACCTCTTTCAGTTTGTCAGTAAGAACTTTAATTTCCTCTTCGTATTTATCCTCCTTTTGCGAGTACTGAAAACCAAACACAAGATTTGAACTTGAAGCTGAAATAATAACAAGAGACTTTACATGCACAGTGAATCCACTGCTGGAGAAGATTTGAATCTTTTAAAGAAAGACAAGAAGGATAAAGATGCACAACTGGAGGTGAAAGTTCTTACTTTTCCTCATGTTTCTTTAAGTCACTTTAAATAATGAACCGTGTATATTTCCATCATATATATATTTAAACATATTTACAGTCTGACTGTCCGGACCTGAGGCCGAACGCCCTCAGCTCCTACTGTACCTTCTCAGCCTGCGCTTCCAGTGACTTCAAGTTGTTGGTGACATTTTTCAACTCTTCCTCAAGGTCGCCTGATTTACTGAGCAGCGTCAGAAAGAGAGAAAGAAGCGAGAGGAGAAAGAGCAGCGACTTGAAAGAACAGCAGAGGAGAACAAAGCCTGACAGCGACTGAACCGACGCTTTGAAAATCAAGTCTTCTCAGAGACGATCATTTACATCTGACTCTGAGAAGAACAAGAGTCATACCAGGTCTTTGAAAGGTAACTTCAAATAAACGTAATCAAATGAAAGCAGAAGTCTCATGTTATTCTATGTTTTTCTTCTTGTCAACAAATCTCATCTCATCTCACTTGCTTCGTCCGTGACTCAGATACAAACTAATCAGTTGCTACTGACGACATGAATCTTAAAGTGTTTTAAAAAGACAGCAGTGGTTCTTATGATCCACGAGGCTGTGGACTGGAGTGACCAATCAGAGGAGCATCAGCCGCTGTCCCCGCCCCCACGGTGTCATAGCTCCACCTGGCGAGGGAAGTGACCAATCAGAGGAGCATCAGCCGCTGTCCCCGCCTCCAAGGTGTCATAGCTCCACCTGGCGAGGGAAGTGACCAATCAGAGGAGCATCAGCCACTGTCCCCGCCTCCACGGTGTCATAGCTCCACCTGGCGAGGGAAGTGACCAATCAGAGGAGCATCAGCCACTGTCCCCGCCCCCACGGTGTCATAGCTCCACCTGGCGAGGAAGTGACCAATCAGAGGAGCATCAGCCACTGTCCCCGCCCCACGGTGTCATAGCTCCACCTGGCGAGGGAAGTGACCAATCAGAGGAGCATCAGCCGCTGTCCCCGCCTCCACGGTGTCATAGCTCCACCTGGCGAGGGAAGTGACCAATCAGAGGAGCATCAGCCACTGTCCCCGCCTCCACGGTGTCATAGCTCCACCTGGCGAGGGAGCGTGTCGGTCGATGTTGATCGAACACGAAGGGAAAGGCCGGTTCAGGTTTGTGGAACCACAGAAACTCACTAGTCTTATCTTTTATCCAGAAAATGTCTCTTTCATAATCATAAAAACTTAGAATTTTGAGTTGGCCTCAAAATATAAAAATCTACTGTCCTAGGTTTCCATCTGATTTGTTGACAAGAAAACCAAGGCAGAATATCACCTGACTTGTCCTTCAGCGAATCACAGGCCAGTGCAGGTTAGACAGGAAACAGTGGGAGGAGTTTAGAGGCGGCAGGTCAGAGGAGCAGAAGGAGGCGGGGTCACGATTTGGACCCGGTGGAGTTTCAGTACCTCTTCGTCTCCGCACATCATGGACTTCATATTCTGGTCCATTAGTCGGAGCTCCTCCTCCAGCTCCCTCACTCGTCTGCAGGGTTAGTCCGGGAGGTCGGGGGTGAGGAGGGTGGGGGTCATGCAGGCGTTTCCAACATGCATTAGATAAACACACACACACACACACACACACACACACACACACACAGGAGAGAACACAAGAACACACGTCTGTGTCCTGCAGCTTCACACAACCAGGATCTGTGGATCACTCTCAGTGATCCATCGTTTATTCAAAATGAAAACACATCCCAGCTGAGATTTAAACATTTGACTCTTTTCAGGATTTTGCAACATTTTAAACGATTAATCAGATTATTGATCAGTAGATTAATGGACAATAATCATTGTTAAGAGTCTGTGCAACAACAACCAGTAATTAATCATTAATCATTAAATGCATGAATGACCAGTGCACGTGCAGCTTCGCATGTTGTGCCAGTAGTGATCACATGACCTCCACCATGACATCCTGAATAATGCACAGTGGTGTTGACTTACGCCTCGGCCACCTCCGCCCGCTCCTCGGACCGCTCCAGGTCGCCCTCCAGGATCACCAGCTTCCGAGCCACCTGCGGACGTTCAGCTCAAACTCAGACCCAGGAACACGCGTCACTTCTTTACTGAGTTTACAGACATCTATTCTGTTGACTTATCTTAAACTTTATTATCAATGAAAAGAAATGACAAATATATAGAATTTAAATAAAAAAATAAGTTTGTAAGTAACTGTAAATACGTTTTTTCTGCATTGTTTATTCTGTCAAATCAAAGTTTCCACATCAGCAAACGTCTGTGACTCATATCGGTCGAGTTTTATTACTAAACGATATAAACTTGAATCCGTCATTTATCCTCAGTTACTTGGATCGGATTCTCTGTGTCTGTATTAAGTCTCCACCTTTAATTTAAATTTAAACATAGCAACAAATATACAGAAATACTTTTTATAAAATGATTTTTGTATTATTTTGAAATAAACAGACGTTTTTGGTGTGTGTCACATGTTGTAGCACGTAGCCGTAGTCTGAGGACCGGTGTTTGCACTTTGAACTTTGAAGTCTCACCTCCTCATACTTGCGGTCGGCCTCCTCCGCGATGTGTTTGGCCTCCTTCAGCTGCATCTCCTGGATCTCCATCTTCTCCTCGTCTTTGGACGCTCGGTTCTCGATGACCTTCATTCCTCTGAACGGTCACAGCAGGAGACAGCAGTGAACAGTGGGGACATGGAACTAAGTACTTTTACTTTGTTACTGTACTTAAGTGCAGTTTTCATGTATCTGTACTTTACTTAAGTAAATGTATTTTCAGGTTCTTTTCACTTGAGGTTTATTCTGAGCTGCGTTCGTCAGTGGTTAGTTTAAGTGACTGAGGTTTCCTGCGAGCTGACGAACCAGAGCTTGACTAGTTGGTTGAGTTTTTGCTGCTCTGGGACAAAGAGCGTTCAGATGTTCAGTGGATGAACAAAGTTCTTCACCTCTCGCTCTCGTCTGCAGCTTTCTCCGCCTCCTCCAGCTTCTGCAGAGCGGTGGCCAGCCTCTCCTGAGCTCGGTCCAGCTCCTCCTCCACCAGCTGGATACGTCTGTTGAGAGACGCCACCTCCGCCTCCGCCTGCACGGATCAGAGCAAAGAACCCAGAAGAAGAGTCAGACAGTTTTCACACTGAAGGCCAGTTCAGCAGCAGCGGGGGGGTCCGGCCCCTAATGCTGTCGCCTAGCAACCGAGCTGCAGTAGGTTCTTTAACACGGAGCGTTAGCTGCTCCGTCGAGTTGGAGCCAGAAACGTAAGCATTGACCGACAGTTTGTCACCGAAGCACAATGAATCCTGGGAAAAGAGACTCATGATTGACAGCTGAGCCTGACTCAGGATTGGCCGAGAGTATGTGTGGGCGGGACCTTGATACCTCAGCTCCACTCCTCCGTCACTACACTGACTGCAAATGACGTCATCACCACAAGATGGCAGCGTTCACATCCCAGATGTTTTGGCTTCATTCTGAAGGAAGTGGAGTCCATTGTTACTTACAGAATACTAAAGCACCTTTCAGTTTGTGGTACAGCTGCAGTATTAATGACACTTGACAGGATGACGTTTAGTTTAGTGGGAGGAGTTTAGAGGATCAGTACGAAACGAGTTGTAAAAGAAGTAATCTGCTGTTAGTTGGTAACTTCATCTCCATCTTATGTTCTAAAGCTGAGCGTCAGTCCCGGTTCCACCGGGAGCTCCGTGATGAACGGGAGGTTTTCCCGGTGTCGGTGTTACCGTCTCTCGGGCGCGTCTCTCGGTCTCCGCCTCCTCCTGCATCCGCTCGGCTCGGTCCTCCGCCTCGTACGCGGCCTGCTGCAGACTCTGGATCTTCCTCCTCACCGCGTCTACGGACGTGAAGGCCGCCATGATGCCGAGGTGTGTGACTGTTACCGTGGCAACGGGGTCAGAAGCGACCGCTACTTCCGGTTACAACTTTAAAACGAAGCGATCATCGGCGCGTCTCTTATTTTGAAATCACACGAAACCGCGCCGCCAGGTGGCAGCCGGCCGTGACGTCACCTACGGGTTTGTGAACTATATAAACGTCATAGACTGTGTATATATATATATATATATATATAATAAATAATAGTAAATTATATAGAATAAATATAAAATTAGATTATATTCTGCCCTTGAATATCTAATCAAGTTTGTTATGATATAAGTTCTCGAAATGATGTAATCCTCTGTCTTTACTCGGCTTCTTTATCCCTCGAACACGTTATTTGCTTTATTGAACCAAGTTTATAATAAATACTTTGTGACTTCAGAGAATTCAAAGAATCATTTGGGTCAGAATTCAGTCTTTTGCAGAGTTGAAGGAAAGATACGAAATCTTTGTTGTGTGAAAGTATAAAAATGTATTGACATCATGTCATATCATTTAGAATGTCTTTATTTATAGAAGTTATTCCAGATTGATATAACTGCTGGACGTCCTGAGGCAGAGACGTTCCTGTTGGAGTGGACATAAACAAACTCACATCTGGTTCTTTCCTTCTTTGGTCACGTCCCTGTGAGGCTGCACAGGAAGTCCAGGACTCAGTGTCTCTGACCATTAGAACCACTCATGACTCAGAAGTCTGTAGGAACGTCTCCAGGACTCTGGGCCGCGCTCTTCAGAGCATAAACTCAAGTAGAATTAATTTAGCTTCTTTACTTTGAATATACAGATGTGTTGCTACGGCAACAAGCTCCACCAATCACACGATGAGTTTGACATATTAGTTTAGAGGTGGTAGGAGGTGAATGACTCCAGGGATTTGACCCAACGCCTGAGAGAACCAATAATGTCTCCGCAAGGAAGAGGGACTTTATTTGACATAGTCCAGAGACTGTAAATAAGGATATGAACGCTGCCATCTTACATCTGTGACGCTTTCTGATAAGTTTGCTTTCATTAGTTATTTGATGATATAAAAACAGACTCTGGCTCCAAATGACGTCGCCAGCACAGAGATATTTTGGCTTCGTGTTTCCGACGTGTCGTCCGTCTGTGAATCGAGTCCCTGGGTTTGACTGTTGGATGATGGATGTGCTTCAGCTGCGTGAGTCAGTTATCGGGGTGCACAGATACACCCTGTACATGCTGACATTAGCTGCCACCTGGGGCATCATGTCGACATGTTTAACCGTCTGTTGGTTTTTCACATCGACGTACGACAGTTAACGACTGATGACTCAGGACCTGAGTGTCAACGAGATGGAAAAATACGAGGATTGAAGCTTTTGCAAGATCAGAAAGGAAACGGGCAGGAGGGTAAAAGTTAGCATCGTGAATTAAACGGTTTGAGGCTGGGGTTGTTAATTCTAATTAGTAACTGGTGTAAATTACATTTGGAGTAATGCCTGATTCAGAATTAGTTTGGTGTCCATGTGAACGTGGACAGTGTGAGGATCTGACTCAGCTGCTGCCAAACCTGGATTAAAGAAACCAGATCCTCCACTACAGCGGCTGGGTCGGTCAGAATGGACAGCATCTGCCTGGAGGTGCTGACAGGCTTTATGATATGTTGGTAGAATCTGATACGACACATGATTTAATACGGTGGCTGCTGCTGTGGTCTGCAGCCAGGCTGCTTAACAGGAGTTTTCAAATGATGACGCTCTGGAGATTTAACACGAGCAGCTTTAAATTCTCTGTGAAGGTCGACATGAAGACGGTGGTGATTAATGTGTGTGAGTGTGAGGTCTGACTGACTGGTCTGTGTGCGTTTAAACCACAAGAGGTCGCTGCTGGTTTCTAGTTTGAGCAGCAACAAATGAAACACGTCTGAACACCAACGATGTGACACCCGTCGTGACATCATCCTGACATCATCATGACATCACTCCCTTCACTCACATCTGCTGCCTTCTTCTCTGCCTGCTCCAGCTTCTCCTGGGCGTCCTTCAGCGACTCAGAGTATTTGTCCAGCTCGTCCTCGACGCCCTTCAGCTTCTTCTGCAGACCCAGCAGCTCCTCCTCCAGCTACACAACACAAACACACACAGACACACAACATGTCAGGACGTGAGGAAACGGATCATAAAGGACTAATGAAATAATGTAGAATAACCTGAACTCTTTGACATCGTCTCCTACATTCACGATCCATCCCAGTACATTTAACACACCTCAGAATGAAGGAAGAAGAGTTCAGTGTTTATTGTGTCAACTTCTCTTCTTGTGCTTCAGGTGTCGTCTCCTTCAACATTCGACATCTTTATTAAATCATATTTATTTCATCTGGAACACTGAGTCACATGAGGGACAGTTAAAAAAGAAAGTAATAAATCAGGGTTGCATTACCCACAATGCAGCTCGGCCACTTTACATCATTTACCCGACTTTATTCAGCTCCTCTGTCACTGAAGCGTCTATACGACTGTTTCCTGTTCCCACCAACGATTGGAGATAAAACATGGACGGAATGAAGCCAAATCATCTCTATCGCCCCCTGGTGTCTGGCTGAGGTGGAGGTCAAATCCCCCTCCTCCTCCATGTTAGCAGATGGGACATGAACCAAACAAAAAATCTAAGTAGACGTTAAATAAATGTTTGTAAAGATGTTTCTGTAATTTCAGGTCATTCTCATCTCACTGATGTTTGTTCAAGTTTCTGACCAGTTTGGTTTTATTTAGTTATTTGATATAAAAACAGGCTGAGACGTGATGATTGACAGCTGACACTGACTGATGTATGGGACCTCGACATCCATCTTTATTTACAGTCAAGAGTTCGTAGTTAAACTGAAACCCATAAAACAGTTTGTGGTCCTGATACATCGTTAACGCTTGTTCATATGATCACAACTCAATGATCAGATTCATGCTTCTCGTGATGCAGATTTCTGAAGGTTCCTCGTTCATGACCATTAGAACCTCTTTGTTTTGGACGCGTCTGTTTTCCAGTGACTCATTTCCAAAGATTGTGTCAGCGAGTCAACGTTTGCACCAACAGCTTCATGTCCTATAAAAAGACAATTGTACCCGAGCATAAAGTCCTCAGGACAAACGTACTGTATCACTCCTGACAGACTGCAGCTGCAGCCATGTAAGGCCTCAGTCACAAATAGCCTGGACGCTCCTGATCCCACCGTCCTGAACCAACAGCCTTGACCATCTCGTAGGGGAGCAACAATTCAAAGAAGGCGGGGTCTTTATAGGGAACCAGAAATAGACGAGTATTCAGTGGTCGGACAGAAGTGATGGTGAAGCATTGTCGTAGCAACAGGCCGGGATCCCCCGGGAACACAAGCTATGTGGACAGTTGCATAGTTGAAAAGTTGCTTTCTATTCATAGATGGCTATCTGATCTCGTCAATTACATGGTGGAGCGCGAGTGGAGGCGCAGGCAGGAGAGAGACTCCCTGTGTCCTGCAGCTGCATCACGTCACAGCTGGAAACTGCAGATGTGACAGAGCAGCTGAACCACCTGACGCATATCTTCATCACTCAAAGTGAATTATGAGTTTTGATAATGACACGTTTTTCTTATCCTGAAGTTTTTTAAGTACAACACCATCACTGTTTAGACATGAGCTGCAGAGTTTGTTTCACAGCTGAACAACACAGCAGCAGATCCTGGTTCAGGTGAGAGGGGGGGGGGGCAGCCGGGTGCAGCAGACAGACAGGAAGTGAACACGGAGATTCTGCAGAGTTCAGTTTGTGTGACTGCATAGAAGCAGCTGCTTCGCTCTGCTCTACATTGTTATAGTGTTTATTTAGTTATATATATATATATATATAATATATATATATATGTTATATTTCTACCTATGGTGGATAGTCACTAATATTTTTCTGAGACGTGAGATGATTTAAGCCTCGGATGAGTCACATGCTGGTTTTGAAAAGAGGACACATTTTAGAGCTGATCACTAAAACCACTGATGCTCTGGTGTCCAATCATTTCATCCCACAGCCACAGGGGGGCGCTGTTCAGACTCATGCTTCTCCGCTTACTTTAATCCTCTGATCTCTTTCCCACTTTCTGTTAACATCATTATTTATATGGAGCATTTAAAATCTTTAGGTGTGCTTTAAAATAAATTAAAAACAAGTATAGATATAAAGAAGAGACGATAGAATCCTGATCTAAAATCCAGTAAAAGATATTAAAGATAAGTCAAATTAAATAATAATGCTCTTTCATCCCAAGATGGCTGCCACTGACATCATCGAGCCGTCACTTCACTTTAAACACTGCAGCTGACACTTGACATGAGATATTAACACGTGATGGGAGATGATTCCAGAGTTTGGACCAGAACAGGATCCTGTTCTCCCCGGGTTCCACCCCCCCACTGAATGTCAAGTGAATCTGTTCAGTGGATTTTGAGTAATGATGTTGACAAACACACAAACTGCAATGGAAACAACGTCCTGGGCGGAGCTAATTACTGGAGGAGCTCATTGGACGGCTTAGCGACAGAAGAAGTTTATAGTTTTCAAACGTTTCCAACCAACAAAATTTAACATCATTCAATCAGTTAAAGAGATTTTCAATCGAGCACTTTCAGGTGTAACTAGTAAGAAAAACACCGTCTACAGAGATAACGAACATAACCGTGGGCCCCAGACCGAACCTTGAGGGACGCCACCTCTGATGGGAGCAGAGGAGTTCAGGTGCGCTCAGGTGAGTTGAGGTTTGGCTGCAGCGCCACCTTCCTGTACCTGTTTGCATTTGTCCTCCGCTCCCTTCTTGTCTCCCTCCGCTTGCTCCGCTCGGTCGATGGCGTTCTCCTTGTCCAGCTTCAGCATCTGCATCTTCTTCTTGATGGCCTCCATGGTTGCTGGCTCAGTGGCTCCTCGGCAGTAGGTTCGGGTTTATCCGGAGCGGAGTTTTTATACCGGAGCTGAAGTTCTTTGTTTTAATTTTTTTTTTATTTTTTACCGGAGGTGAGTTCTACCGGAGCTGGACCGGGGCGCGCGTGCGGCTCGTCTGAGCGGCTCGTGGAGAATGAAACTGTCACGAGCTCCTCCCTCCGGTCTCTCTATCATCAGCGTGGACGCGCGCGGGGACGTTTTCCATATTTAGGCAGCGAGGGGTGTCCGAGCTGTGCGCGTGACGTGTGCGCGCACTGTGTGGGAATAAACCAGCTGAGATTTTTTTCACTGACATCATCATCTGTTCACAGTAAGAACACATGAAGAAATAAAGAAGTGAAGAAGTGAAGAGATGAAGAAGTGAAGAAGTGAAGAGATGAAGAAGTGAAGAGATGAAGAAGTGAAGAAGTGAAGAGATGAAGAAGTGAAGAGATGAAGAAGTGAAGAGATGAAGAAGTGAAGAGATGAAGAAGTGAAGAAGTGAAGAGATGAAGAAGTGAAGAGATGAAGAAGTGAAGAGATGAAGAAGTGAAGAAGTGAAGAGATGAAGAAGTGAAGAGATGAAGAAGTGAAGAAGTGAAGAGATGAAGTGAAGAGATGAAGAAGTGAAGAGATGAAGAAGATGAAGAAGTGAAGAGATGAAGTGAAGAGATGAAGAAGTGAAGAGATGAAGAAGTGAAGAGATGAAGAAGTGAAGAAGTGAAGAGATGAAGAAGTGAAGAGATGAAGAAGTGAAGAAGTGAAGAGATGAAGAAGTGAAGAAGTGAAGAGATGAAGAAGTGAAGAGGTGAAGAGATGAAGAAATGAAGAAGTGAAGAAGTGAAGAGATGAAGAAGTTATTAATTATTATTAGAACCTGGAATAAGAGTTAGTTTTTCTATTTTGCATTTTGAGATTAAAGTCAAACTAAATCAAAGGAAGAACTTTGTTTTCTTTTGAAGCGACACGATTCATTTGAACTTCATTCATTTTGAATTTATTCAGTGTTTTTGAATCTTAAAAGGTGAAATAATGTTGAGAATAAACTCAAATTCTCCCCAGAAATTAAATCAGGAATTCTTTTTTCAAATGATTATTAAATGACGTGGAAATAAGTCACGTGCATCTGAGATAAAGTGAAATATGAACTTTGGTCCAACGTATTTGTAGAAAAGATGGAGCCCACACGAGTCGCTGTGAGAAATGAAAATCAAACTGGTTTTATTGGATATAAATGTGTCCCAGTGGCAGGAGGTGGGACTGCTGCTCACCAGCATCACGTTCGTCCAGTCACACACAGACTTTCAGGTTTACTGTCTTTTTATATTAGACATGTGCTTCTTTCGCTCGAACAAGAAAGTGGAAGAAAGGGAGTGTGAGGTTTTCTTATTGAAATGAAGGACAGTTTGAAGTAAGTGCACTTAAGAGGGTAAATGTTTGGTATCAGAAAATTATACTGGACACATTTCATGATCACTTTAAAAGCACTGATATGAGCGACATTCACTCTTTATACGTGAAACAGGAAGTAGGAAGCACCGCGACACTGACATGTAACTGGAGTGAGTCAATACTGAACATCCACATAGAGTCAATACGATGTTTAAAGTTAAATATATGGCTTCATAATCTTTACATAAACACGTCTAATCTAATCCTCAACACTGCAGCTGCTTTAATCCAAACACAGAAACACTTTGCAAAGATATTCACTGAATTTCATACATCGCTCAACCTTTAAAAAAATGTTTTCCCACTGATTTGTTCCATCGCAAAGTTGATTTTGTTCCAAATCCAAAGTTAAAAACAGCTAAATGTTTCCCTCAGATTGAAACATGTGACACATCATCAGTCACGTGACCAGAGACCTTTATCTACACGTCGAGGCTAAACGTGCTCACGCGAATACAAAAAAGAATCATCTGCATAGAATACATTTGTTTGCATAGCTAGCATAGTTAGCATACACTGCGCTCGCCCTCGTGTCTGAGATCTAACAGCGACGTTCTAACGGCAGAATTTACTGGTGACGTCGTTTCATACGGAAACACATAATATACAAAAAGACGACAGGCAAGGCAGAGAAGAAACAGAGGAAAACGTAGAAGATCAAATAGAATCAAAAGCTCAGACGCCTGATTAAGGACTTTCATTCAATTTCATAATCGTGGTGTTTCTGAAAATGGAATAAAGACAGAAACCCTCCTGAGGAACTGGATGTTGGGTGGAGCCTCCTCAGGTCCTGAATCACTGTCACATTACTGTGTGGTGACACTCACACTCACTCACACACACACACACACTCACACACTCACACTCACTCACACACACACACTCTCTCTCTCACTGGTCTTGGCCGTCCTGCAGCAGCTCTGTGGGGAGGAACTTGTACTGCTGCTGTCGGATCGTGGCCAGCTTCTTCCTGGCCTCGTCCAGCTCCCTCTCCTTCCTCAGCATCTCCGCCTGAGCGGCCATGATCTGAAACAGACACGATCATGTGACCACCTCCAGCTCACTGCTCAGACTGGACACACTGTGTGTGTGTGTGTGGACAAAGTAACACACACACACACACACACAGTGTCCAGTAATAGGTCAAAGGTCAAGGCAGCCATGTGTGTGCTTGTATTGTCACTGGGACTCACCTGAGCGATTCCTCCCACCATCTTACTGTTGACCACCACGGCCTGGTCATCCTGAGCATCAAACGCTGCTTTCTGCGCCGCCTTCACCAGGTTATCAGACGCTCGCTTCACAGCGTTTCCAGCAGCCTAAAGAAACACACACACAAAGTGTGGAGTGAAACTAAGAAGTACAAGCAGCGTCTCCAGACTCTCAGGAGGTCACTGTGACCTTTGACCTCTGGAACGACTCAGTTCATCTGAGAGTCCAAGTCGGTTCTAAATTGGAGGAACTTCCCTCCAGGTGTTCACGTGGTGTGAGAGGAGAATGGAAACACAAAGACACAAACGTGTGACACTTGAAATGCTGGAGCAGAGTTTGGAGTTTGAGCTGAACAGACTCCTGGAAAGGAATCAGGACTTCCAGCAGACACAAAACCATAACAGCCTTTCCCCTGCTCAGTGTCTGACAATATCTGTAAAAGGCAAAGAGTGTCAGTCTGCGGAGCGGCTCCCGAAGCCAAACATCCGTCTCGCTGGGCGGCCACAGGCAAACAGGAGTTTTGTCCTTTTGAGGCTGTGTGGACTGAAATCAGACACGGAGCTGGCAGAGGACGACGCCGTCCCCGGCCCGTTGGAGCTGCATCTCCTCGCTGGTTTATCTTTGGCTGGAATGTTTCTGTTAGTCCGGCCCTGACATAACAAAACGCTGCAGAGCTGCTGCATCAGTCAGTGTCCCAGAGTGCCCCCCCACTAAAGCTGCACTTTCACTTCACCGCTCGTTTTAACCAGCTCGTCACCGATCACATTGCTAACTGTCAAATGTTTTCATGCTCTAATGCTCAGAATCACGTTCCTCAGACTGTCCATCGCTGCAGCTCCTCTCTTCAGCCTCTGTCTCAAACCCCCCCCCCCCCATAAAGCCCAGCTCTGCTTTGATTGGTCAGCTGCTCCATTTTATTGTGATTGGTCAACAGCCTCCAGAGCGAGTAGGAAATGTCGGCCTCCGCTCTGTCTTTCACAAACTTGTATTTATATATTTTTTTCTTTCCTTAATTCAAGAGGTCAGTTGCTGTATTAAACTGGTTTACTGGTAACTCAGTTAACTAGTGTGTTAACTAGTTGTGTCCCTGAACCACCCAGTGATGAGAGCACCTGCTGAGCAGCTCCGTCAGCTTCGTGTTTCCAGCTCTGGTGGATTGTTTCCAGAGCGTCCACAGACTAACGGAGGAGAATTACTGAGGCGGCAGCTGCAGGCCCAGAAGAGCAGAGATAAGCCACTGCTGATTGGATCAGAGAATATGAGACGCACACACACAGACACACACAGAGACGCACAGAGACGCACACACACAGAGACACACACAGAGACACACAGAGACGCACACACACAGAGACACACACACAGAGAGACACACACACAGAGCACACACAGAGACGCACACACAGAGACACACACAGAGACACACAGAGACGCACACACAGAGACACACACAGAGACGCACACACAGAGACACACACACACAGACACACAGAGACGCACACACACAGAGACACACACATACAGAGACACACAGGGACACACAGAGACACACACACACAGAGACACACACATACACAGAGACACACACACAGAGACACACAGAGACACACACACAGAGACACACAGGGACACACACACAGAGACACACACACACAGATACCCACAGACACACACACACAGAGACACACACACACACACACACACACACACACACACACACACACACACACACACACACACAGACACCCACAGACACAGGACTGACAGCACACTTTGTGTTATGTGTTGGGAGTGAAGGCATCAGTTACACTTAAAGGTCACAGTGAGTCTCCATCAGCGAGTCACAGTGAGTCTCCATCAGCGAGTCACAGTGAGTCTCCATCAGCGAGTCACAGCTTCGAGTTTAAGAAGAAAGGTTTTGACAGAACTTTGGGATCAAGGTCGTCAGCTGATGCTGAGGCTGAAGAAGGAAACAGGTCTTCACTCAAACACGTTCAAACTGTTCCAGTTCAACATGTAAAGACTAGAAGCTCATTAGAGGGTCAGAGGGAGTTTGCCTTGCGGTCCTGCAGGGGGCGCTCACCATCAGTTTGACCTATTACATGCCCTCTTGACCCGTCAGGGAAGTGATGTCAGACACGTCGGAGCAGTGTTTCCTGTTCTACATCGTAGATTGCAAAGTAACGGACAAAGTATCTCGGCTGTTTGGCGACTTCGTACAAATCCGCTGGTTTTGAGGGGCGGCGACGCTCGAATAGCGTCAGGTCCGATTAGTTCAAACTCGATTTTAGCCCAGTTCTACTATAAATACTACAGACCTGTATTCCATGACTCCCACTCCGCCTCTGATTGGCTGACACATCTCACCAGCCAATCACAGGTAGAGTAGGGCGGGTCCAGATGACTGCAGCAACACAATAACACAATAATCCAGGAAATGTTTTCATTATTGTAACTATTTTAACCAGGCGGCACAGACTCTGGACACAAGATGGCACCGCCCCCAACCGGGGAGATTTATGAACCGTCTACGTTTGGCCTCGTTTCTGTTGTTGAGTTTGTCTCCCGCCTCGAATGGAACATGAAATGTGCGTATTAGTCCTTTAACCCCTGAAACGCAGCAGTGGGAGTTTCTCTCGGAGCTAAACACGGAGCGCGGTGATCCTGATGCAGCAGCAGCTGTGCACCTGAAACCCTGAACCAGCTATGAATAGACGCAGCTGTCGCACAGCGAGTGATGTCATTGTTCCCTCAGCAGGTAGCGCTGCTCTGAATCACACGCAGAGGATAAACCACACCTCTCACTATGCACTCGCTCGGATCAGATGTCGGAGCGATGAAGCCGGATTAGAGAGCTAACTTTGGACCTGGGCTCTTCGGCTTCAACTGAATAGCTCTGGTCCAAACATACTGCGTTGCCGTGGTAACTAATGCAGAGTCCTCGCTCCCTCTGGGGAGGAGGATTATTATATACGGAGATAAATCAACGTCAAATTACCTCCTGCTACAATTATTCACTGTTTTTATTTTACATTAAATATCGTTGTTCATTTCTTTTTATTCAGTCATTTATAATCAAGTTTGTGGTTAAACTGTATAATATCTTAATGTCATAAGAATTTATTCAATTCAGTGTAACAGGATATATATTATATATTATAATGTCTAGCACCAAATCAGAACAGGAATTATCTCAGTTTTATAGAGAAACAGTTCCTACAATGAGCTGTTGATGAATGAACCTATGAAATGATGCGTCTGTTTAAACAGCTGTTCTCAGACCAGCAGGTGGAATCCAGAGACTCGTCTCCAGAGACTCGTGTCCAGAGACTCGTCTCCAGAGACTCGTCTCCAGAGACTCGTCTCCAGAGACTCTTCTCCAGAGTTTGTTTCACAGCTGAACAACTCAGCATCAGATCCTCCTCCTGGTTCAGGTGAGAGGGGGGGCAGCCGGGTGCAGCAGACAGAGACAGGAAGTGACGTGTGACCTCTGAGGTCATGTGATCATGTTGACATCACCTGACACCTTCAGCTCTGATCACCACAAACTGTCTTCACATCTTCGTCTGTGTCTTCACCAGAGGTTTGTTTATGTTTCTTCATGTTTGTGTCCCGTGTTAGAAGCTCCCCCCCCCCCCGTGTATCTGTAAACTTTCAGAAGTCGTGCACTTACATGGACGAAATGAACGCAGAGTACGGACAGAAGGTTCTGTCTGTTTCTGTAAACGTATCTAACATTGAATTTAAAATTCCTTTGTATATGTCAATCAGCGATGACTGACAGGTGAAGGTTTCCCCTTCATCACGTGATAGTGGCTGTTGAACAGGAAACAGGGTCCCTGAGTGGGACGGACATGAAGATGCACAACTGACCTGCAGCCTCTTCATGGTCTGGGAGTCCGTGTCGGCCTTGACCTTGCAGGCGACCAGCAGCTGAGCGGTGGACGCCGCCACCTGCTTGGCCGACGAGATGAGCTTCTCCTCGCTGGCGTGCCCCTGCACCGCGGAGTTGGCCGCCTCACACAGGTTGCTGGTCGCTGCGGCGACCATCCGAGCCTGAGGAGACAAAGGCAGCGATGGTGAAAAGGTTTCAGTGTTAGAGAAGTCTTCATTCTTGAGGAGGGAGGAGACTTACAGCTGAAATGAGTCCCTGAGACCACTGCCCGTCGTCCACTCGGTTGGCTGTGATCACTCCCACCTGAAAATACACTGGTTTTACTTTCACTACACAAAGTGTTCATGGATCAAACACAAGAGGAACACAAAGAGGATAAGACGCTGGTTCAACTTAACGTAAAGAAAAGTAGGTGAAGGCGTTTTCAGTTTGATTCATCGAACAAAAATACAAATATTAAAAACATGAATTCATTTTTTAAGTAAAATTCTAAGATACGTTCCTGAGCTCCAACTGAAGAACCTCCATGAGAATAATGTTAGTGTGACAACACAATAACTGATATATATGATTACATTCTATGTATTATATAGACAGATTGTTTCTGTATAAAGACTCAGGTCTTCTGCTCAGAGTTTGTTAAAACTGTTTTTCTCTGACTGTGGGGGGGGGTATTGCTTTTATACTGTAAATCGCTGTGTGTTATATTGTTTGTATGAAAAGTTTATTTATGTCTGATTGATTTTAATGTTCTTCATTTACCATTTAAACTCTGGTTATCAAGCACTTTCTGGTGTAAAGTGAAAAGTGAAATGTGAGGTGAGTTCTGAGCTGATCATGGAGGGGGGGTGAGTTCTGAGCTGATCATGGAGGGGGGGTGAGTTCTGAGCTGATCATGGAGGGGGGGTGAACAGTTGGATCGGTCTCCTCCTGTGGTCGTGGTGGACGTACCTTCCCCTGAGCCACCAGCTCCCTCTGTGCAGCTGAAGCAGCTTTGACCAGGGCGCTGGTGGCAGCTGCGATGGCCTTGGCCGCCTCCAGAATCTGCTCCTCGAAGTTCAAGCTCTCATCTGCTTCCTGTTTACAAGAGAGGGAATCACCGTCAGTAAACTCATGGAGATCCGGGTCCTGAAGACGTGCGTGTGGTTCACGTTCAGACAAAAGTGTTAGAAAGTGAGCGGGGCTGGTGAACCAGAGAATCTGTGCAGTGGAGAACATTGAAATGTTAACAGGGTGACGGCCATCGCTCATGGAACGAGGAGCTGACAGACGAGAAGACGGGCGGCGCACTCGGAGCGCGACCCTGCGCTGAGGTTAACAGGCGCAGTGAGAAGCTCTGTTAAAAAAACCTCTAACCTTGGGCTTGGTCCTGGGCCTCAGCTGCTCCAGTTTCTTGGCAGCTGCTTCAATTGCCGCCGCTGCTCCGAGCAGCTCGTTCTCTGCGATGACGGTGGGATCCTCAGGGTCCACCCACTCTGTGCCTGCAACACACAACTACAGTCAGACTCCGAGTGTCTGAAGACACCCAACAGCGCACACTACCCGGGTCGCTATTCCTGAAGATGAACATATCTGTTCAAATCCATATTACTGCCTGGGACCATTTATCTGTCAGTCTTCATCGCCTTATTTTATATTTCTAGAAATATCCAATCAGGGGCGACACCAGGATTATATTTCATATTACTCAGACGTTTGTGTTCTCACATCAGGAACACGTGAGGAACACGTGAGGAACACGTGAGGAACACGTGAGGAACATGTCAGACGTTAAATAAATGTTTGTAAAGATGTTTCTGTCATTTCAGGTCGTTCTTATCTCTCTGATGTTTGTTCAAGTTTCTGATCAGTTTGGTTTTATTTAATTTTTTGATGATGTAAAAACAGGCGGAGACGTGATGAGTTTGACAGATTTACGACTTCAGCTCCTCACGAGGTACGAGGCAGTTTGAAGGATTCATCTTTGTGACGTGAATATGATGCTGGATTTGAACTGGACGAAATCCAGTTGAACCCAAAACCTGAACATCAATCACAGCTTCTTCTTCTCTCGACAGCCGCTGAGGTCGTTCCATTTACATCCTGCTGCAGGATTCAGTTGCAGCTAATGTCTCAGAAACTGAAGCAGGTGTGTGTGTGTGTGTGTGTGTGTGTGTGTGTGTGTGTTAATCTGTGATAAAAGCTCGGAGCTCGACTTTCCCTCCACTTGACGGACGATGACAGCGTTGATGGAATCGTCTGGACCTGGATCTCAGAGCCGAGTGAAACTGTAGAACTCAGACACTGGTTCAGACCTGGTTTTAACATCAGGCTCAGTGATCCGATCACACGGCTTCAGCTCTGAGCTCAGGTGTGAACACATTAGGACACATGTGAAATCTGAGCACTCACATCTGACCTCATTACTTTAACTTGTGAACGTGTCCTGGGAGCTGACGACCTCTGACCCTGACGCATTGAGGTTTGTATCAGAAGCCCTGAGCTACAAAGTGGAGGCATGGAGTTTAAAATATGTGGTCTTCCAAAAAGATTGTGTTGATGCATTGTGGGAAATGTAGGTGAAAGGCTAAAGTACCTTTCATGGCCTCTGCGGCCTGGATGAGCTCGGTGACGGAGCCGGCCACTCTCTTCGAGTAGTTGGCCAACTGCTGCTTCAGATCGTGAGTCGGCTTCTGGATGATCTGAGGAGGAAGAAAAAGACACAAGCTTTAATTCAACCTGTTCCTATTCTACACTCTGTCACTGGCGCTCAACACGTCTACTTTAAATCCCTGTGCTAATGCTAAGCTGATGCAAAGATGATATAAGCTACACAATTTTATTTTCCAGTCCAAATAAATAAATCTACATACATGTGTAGATCTGCTGCTGCCACTATGGTGATTTGAATATTCAGAGCAGAGAGAAGGTGGAATAAATTGCTCCTGGTGTTTAAATCTCAATGAAATATCACATTTAATCAGTGAATGATTATCATTAGATCTGTGTCTCAGCCGGTGTCCTCAGACTGTCCTCGGTGGACGTGCAGTATTCAGGTTGGAGCAGCGGGCGACAGCTGCAGGGACTTAACAGGCTCAAGTTTGTTCAGATGTGTTGTCATGAGGAGAAAGAGGCGAGGACATAACGGCCCGGGAACGCACGAAGCAGCCAAACACAAAACATCCACATACCGCACAGCAACAAAACTGGAACACACATGTTCAGGCCACGCGTGTGCACAGTGTCACCGGGGAGGGGGGGGGCGTGTTTCCTGTCACTCAAACTACTCACAACATCAAGATGAGAGAATGAAAATGTTGTCTCACGATGACAGAGACCTAAATCATCACTGTTATCAGGATTATCACGCTTTTGTTCAAAGGTGCTGTAAATGTTCAAAAGTTACTTATTGACATTATATATATTTTCATTATTTATCGAAGGTCGACAACTTGAGTGCAGACGTCACACGAGCCGGGACAGAAGATCCTGCTTGTTAGCAATGTGGCGACAGTTAGCATCAGTTAGCATCAGTTAGCTATGACCAGAGACACTAAGAGTTGTGCTGCTGCTTCCTCCATGTTTTTAAAACACACAACAAACACTGCGCCTGCTTCTCAGAGACAGAATCAGGCAAATCCTCACAGTCCAGAGTCTCTCCTCCAGGAAACAATCAAATGAAACAATTCATAATTATATCAATAGTGATGCGCTCTCCACATTACTATTGATTTTAAGAAACAACATGATATATTTATATGTCTCCTTTAAAGCAGAACTTTCAATCCAAGGTTTGCAACGACTGCATCAACACAATCTGAACATGTTCGTGGACTAACTAGTTGTGAGGTGTGGAGAGAGGAACATCTGACTGAGGTGGACACAACAACACAACCACGCACACACGTGATCTGATCTCCTCACACTGCAGTGATCAGATCACAGAGTGAGTCTGAACAGTCGAGTCCAACTTCAGTCCAAACCTACTCAGAATCCTGCAGAGTCTTTACTGCTGCTTTATTCTGAAGAGGTCGTCTTAGCGCTCCTTCCTGTCAGAACAAGCCGCTGACGGCACTCTGCAGGATCGTTGTTAAATATTCAGTCAAGTGTTCAACCAGTGCATGAAACTCTGGTGCAGGTCGGTCATGCAGGTACTCACCGGCTTGCACCGTCATCAGTGAGCCACAAGTTTAAAAGAACATTAACGGGGCATTGGGGAAGGAAAGAGAAGAGGTCATCAATCACATGACAGCAGACATATGGACAGAGCCGCCGTGACGTGTCCACACTGCTCTGGGACCAGTGGATTTAAGGAAGAGAAGTTGTAAGATGACATTTTAAAAAGCTTTAAGGACACAGACGTCCTGCGATCACGTCACGTACAAACACGCTCATCCCTCAGGGACGGGTCCAGACTAAAACTCGAGTGGCGTCTTACCACCAGCACGTGCTCCAGCAGCCCCAGGTATCCAGTGGCGCACTCGTTGCCGTAGCGCAGCGCTCTCATCTGGACGTCTTTGCTGACGTCGGGGTGGTACGCAGCTTCCTGTGTTAGGAAATGGAAACATGAGGTGATGAGATCAACCTGATGTTTAAAACGTTATTCAAATGTACCAAGATGAGAGAGAAGTTTATGTATCAACATTATAACATCGGTGGATATGAGATATTTCAGTATCTGTGTTCATACTAATGACAAAGTATTAAGAATCCCGTTTTCACCTTGCAGGAGTGCAGCATGTCGGCGATGGCCCTCCTGCTGAGGTTCGCCGTGGCGATGATGTCCTCCTGACGACACGAGTTCCCGGCAGCCACCGCCTTCGCTGTTGCCATGGTGATTCCTTTGGTCATGCGAATGAACTCCTCCGGCGTGGTGGTCTTTGGCGGCGGGTCAGAGCTGCGGAACACCTGCAGGGTAAAGCCTGTTAGATGATGCAGCACAGAAACATCAGCGCTGATCACACGTCATCGACTCACAGTCAGTTCCTGTTTGATGTGTTCGATCGTCGCCTCCAGACCCCTCGTCCCCTTCGTGGCCTCGTCCTCCACGGCCTTCACCGTCTTCAGGAGCGACGTCACATTGGTCACCATCACCTACGACAACAGGTCACATCAAGCGACCATAGATTAGACTGACGGCAAGAAAACAAACACATCTTAGTTCTGTTTATTAATGCAGAAGAAGCTCGTCTCACAGCGTATAAATGAGTCTCCGCCTACGTCACTAATACGTTTTAAATCATACACTGTACATAAAGATGGACGACGTGGCTCCACTTCCTCCTATTGTAAAATAACATGATACAAACGCTGCCATCTTGTGGTAGTGGTGCACTTTGGAGTAGAGAGTGTGGAGCCGTGGAATCCAGGTCTCGATACCAGATGATTTTTTAAGGGAGCTCTCGTGTCGTCCATCTTTATTTATAGTCCACAAAACGCAAGTCACGTGACCGTTCTAGTACACAGGTCATGTGATGTAAACAGGAAGTAGATTGTCTCTGCAGCTGGTTGCTTAGGAACAGAAACTCCTCTGAAGGAGGAGCAGTGAAGGTGAAGAGTCAGAGCAGGGACGACGAGGTGGAACTGTTACTGACAGGAAGTGTTAGAAACAGGAAGTGTTACTGACAGGAAGTGTTAGCTTTGTGTTCACCGCTGGTAGTCAGGTGGATGCCAGACGTAACCATAGCAACAGCGATGAGCTTTAAAATGAAAATGTTTGTGGACGCAGCCTCACGCGACTTTGGGTTTGGTATCGTACCTTTGCAGAGTTCTTGAGCTGCAGCATGCTCGGGTCGTCATGAGGTTTTCCTGCAGCACCTTTGGTGCTGCTGATGAGGTTACTCAGCGCTTTGGCCACATCTTTGACTGCGTTGATCAGGACCACCTGTAGAGGGCAGCACACACATAAATCAGCCAGCCTCTAATGAACACACACAACACACACAACACACACGACACACACACAACAAACTGAGGTGTGTACCTGTGTCTCTGGGTCCTCAGACCCCAGACTGGCGGCTCCTAGTTTGACCACATCGGCCAGTTTGGTGATGGTGCACACGGAGGACTGAGCGGCCTGGGCCAGTCTCTCCTGACTGGCTCCAGCACCGGACACCAGCAGCTTGGTGTCCTCCACCAGAGCCTTCGCCGTCTTCAAGATATATTCTCTGCACACACACAGGAAACAGTTTACCCTCTAAATGGGTTTATCCTCAACGTTAGAATCTTCTGTCCGTACTCGACGTTCATTTCATCTGTATTCGTACAAGTCTTCTGAAATCTTACTGATACGGACAAAACAGAGCAGTACCACCAGACGTCACGAGGGGGCAGTGTAGCCAATAGTTCAACCATGACGACCATAAACACGTTCTGGTTTCTATGGTACCTGTGGTCGGCGAAGGTCTCTGCGTTCTCTCTGTTCAGACTTCCAGCAGTAGCGAACATGATGGTGGTGTCCAGGTCAGCGATGATTCCCGACACGGCGCTGGCTGCCGTGATGCAGGCCTGGGTGCCACGGTTTCCCGCCTGCAGCGACGCCAACACATGGGAGACCTGCACGAGGACATTTATTACTGACACGCTAATAACAACATAGTCCAGGGTCATTCCCGTGGCTTAGCGGCGACGTCGCCTGTTCAAATCCTGCAAATCAAATCATCTTTGATTGCGCAGAGAAAGGAGGTGAGGTGCTCGGACCTTCTCGGAGACTTTGCGGGCGCTCTCGATCAGCTCCCTCTTGGTGAACGAGTCGCTCGGGCTGCACTGCAGAGCTCCGGCTTTGGTCACCAGACCCGTGCAGCTGAAACCGAGCTCGCCAACCTGCTTCTTGATGTGAGAACCGATCTGAGAACAAACACATGACCTGTGAGATCTGGTGTCTCCGGAAGGAAAAGACGACACACGAGGTGCGTTCGTTTTATTCACCTCATCGTTCTCTGCAGTCACGGCTGCATATTTGGCCTCGTTGGCCAGATTTCCGAACTCGTTGGTGAGGTGGTTGGCCAATCCCCCGAGGTCGTCTGGGTTGGTGTTTGATTTGGTCACCTGAAGAGAAGAGGAAATATGAGGAAGGTATAAACGGGTATGGAGGGTGGGGGGTGCTTTTCACTCATGACTCACCATCTCCTGCACAGTGACGGCGATGGCCTTGGCCGTCTTCACCATGGTCGTCTGATAGTCCACGAAGGTGCCGTCAGGTTCCAGAGTAGGCGAGTCTTCCATCTTGTTGATGGCGTCGTTGATGGAGTCCACCATCCCGCCCACGGCGCCGGCTGCACTGGCAGCTTCCGCCAGAGTCGCACCGAGGTCGTCGACGGCTTCTTTCATCATCTGCACCGACTCCTCCAGAGCCTCCTGCATGTGAGCGGCCTGGAAAATAAGAAAATAGTAAAAACACACGTTTACACTGAAATATTCAACCAGACCAATAAAACAAGTCAGAACCACAATAACAATAATGAATAAAATCAAAGGCAGAAATCGTTTGTCTGAGTTCAGTACAACATGAGGATATATCACAGGAGCCTGTGTGACGACGAGCGCCTCATTCGGTACCTTGGGGTTTCCTCCCGCCTCCTTGGCGGTGTAGAGCATCTGCAGGGCCGACTCCGTCAGCGTTTTGGTTTGGTCCAACACGGCCATCTGCTGCTGGCTGCTCGAGATCTTCGACGCTGTGCCGATGGCCGCCATGATGAGGGGCTCGAAGTAGCTCGCCATCTGAGACACCTGTTTACGTTACACACAGAGACAAGTTTTAAACAGAGATTGTGATGGAGCTGCAGTTTACTCTGCCCCCTGCTGGTCATCGTTCATTTGACACATTTTACCTTGTGTCCCAGATGAGAGGCCTCAGAACGAGCCGCCACCGCCACCGGGTCGATCAAGTTACTGATCTCATGCACCGAGGCCGCCATCTGCTCATGGAGGTTCTGCAACACACACATTTAAACACTATAATTTGGGCGCCGACAGGAGGAGCACATGAAAATACAACACAAACAATTCCCTGTGTCCAGTAGGTGGCGCTTTAACTGTGACTGCATATTGTCATATATGTGTCTTCAGGCCGGACTCTCATCATTTAGCGAAATAATCTACGTGAACTTTTGAGTTTATTTAGAAACGTTAACATCAGGTTACACGTAGTTTGTGGACATGTGATGATGAAACCTAATAAGTTCACATGTACTTTTCTGTGTGAGACAAATGTTTCTACTAGTATGTTTCACATGTGGATTCATCCTGAACAGGAGCTGAGACCGTTTCTCCTGCTGATCGAACAATGTGCTGAGAGGATCATGTGTGGTTACCTCCATGGAGATGTCCTCTCGGGGGGTCAGCTGCTGGCTGATGGCGGCTAGAGACGCCTGATCCACCTCACGGATGCAACCGTTCAGCACCTCGATGGCATCGTCACATTCTCTCTGACCAGGAGCCTTTTCTCTGCGCACACACACAGACACACACAGTGTTACACACACAGTGTTACACACACAGTGACGTTTCAGGCATTAAGCGCCTGCAGCAGCTCGGCGTCTCGGATCAGAGTCTGAATCAGAGTTTCTCACCTCATGTTGGTGATGAGTTTCTTGATGGAGTCCGACACAGTCCTGGAGTGTCCTGCCAGCACTGACCACTTGGGGGGGTCTTTGGGGTTGACAGCCAGAGAGCGGGCGGTCTGGATGAGGCCGGTCGAGCTCTCCAGCATCGTCTTCGCTGCGACCACGATGGGCTCCATGGCTGCGTGACCCTGAGGAAGACGACACGCAGTCGGTTTAGAGACGCAGGACGTACCACATCATTATAACACCGCCTCCAGTGACTGAGCGCGGCGTGAGCACGAACCTCGGGGCTGATCTGAGCCGGGATGCTGGCGAACTCTGGGTTGGAGGCGAAGGCCGTGAGGTTGTCGACAGCTTCGATCAGAGGACCAGTGGCAGCTTTACACTTCTCTCTGTTCTCGTGGTTAAAGGCTCCGTCTAAAGCCTGAACAGACGTTTGAGACTGGATTACACATCCACTCACGAGACCTGGGACGTTTTTAATGCTTTTGATTTTACATACAACATTTGAAGAGGGAAAGATACAAGTGAAAAACTAATATTGCCCGTAGAGCAGCTAAAATCCCTGCTGCCTTTAGATTCAGTTTCACTACGAACCTTGATGGACTTGACCAGGTTGGCCGTGGTGTTGGCCACTTCTTTGGCCGACTGCACAAACTGCCTCTTGGCGACAGGGTTGGGAGTCTTGGAGGACGCCAGGCGGCAGGCGTTACACAGAGCTGAGGTGTGTTTGGCCACAATGGTGGCGGCAGAGAGAACCTGAGCAGAGGAACAGAGCAGCACATGAAGAGCGGCTGACGCAGCAGATCAGCTAAATGCTGCAGAGACGTCAGCGTGTACCTGCGACTGTGTGCAGGAGGGGTCCACCAGGTTCTGACACGCCATCTGGATGGACTGATTGGCCCGGGCAAACTGAGAGGGGTCCACCAGCCCCTTCTGACCCGCTGAGCTGTTGGGGTCAGACACTCCCACCAGATACGCTGCCTACGAACATCAACAGATCACAAGTCAGTCAAATGAGTGAATATCACGGTCAAACTGAACTCCACGTGAAGCCAGGCTGTGATTGGCCTCGCCACAGGAAGCACCTCCTCCCTCACAGACTGTAGGTGAGGGGAAGGCGAAGGTTCAACACTGAAACATTAACGCGTGTGTGACCGAGCCCTGTTTCTGTTTTCAGACACTAACTCAGAACTCGCTGTGAATTTTCCAGACATGTCACGTCACATGCAGAACCTCCAGAACATTTCAGGAACACGTCTGAGGTCTGAAAACAGCTTTAATGGTGTCAGTGGACAGAATGAATCCAGCGACCTTCAGTCACGAGTTTACCTGAGCAGCTGCTTCAGTCAGACCACACAAAGCTTTGGAGCCAGCGCTGACCGAATCACCGAACTCTGGCAGATTGGAGTTCTTGGCATTGTGGGAAATACCAGCCATGGACTCACCGAGGACCTGTGGAAGAAGAATCACAGGTTCAGTCAGGAGTTTGGTTTGAAATGACTTTACTTCTGAACACGAGTGAGTCAGTGAGAGGAAGCAAAGCAAATATCTCAACCAGCTCTTCATCATGACTCAGTGGTTAAAACAGGCTCAAACCAGTTCTTATCAGTTTAATGAGAAAACTCTTCATTTGGTTAAAACAGATTCATTCAGCTTTTCACTTCTGTTGTTTATTCAAAATGTGTTTAGAGATATTTACAGTTTCTACTAGATACATTATACTGAAATCCAAAATATGCATTTATCATAAACCCTCCAGACACATGATTCAACAGTGTATTTAAATCAATGATTGTGTTTGACCTCTTCTATTTCTGTTGTAACACGACTCGAGTTCATTCATCGAGTTTCTTCAGATGTGACTTCGTGCTCTGCTGCCTCTTAAACTCATGGGACTGCTGCCCCCTGTTGGGTGGTGCTGTGTACTGCTGTTGGTCTGACAACCTCCCATCTCTTGAAGACAATTGGAAAGATATTTATGATATTTAATATTTACCTTTAATGTCTTATCTTATGAAGGGGCAGTGGAGGGGCAGCCCCCTAGGGCCCTCTATGGGCCAGTAGCAGCTGGTTATATTATCACACTTATACAAATTCCATAAGATACCGAGCTCTTCTGAAAACATGTTCTCTTCAGAGCGTCAGAGAGAAACAGAAACTTCCTGTGAGATAAGAAGTAGAGAAATGATCTGAGGGGAAACAAACCTTAGAGTTCTCCATGACACTGTCGATGCAGTCGAAGTACGACAGCTCATTGACGGCTTCTGTCGGGTTCTCCAGCATCCCCCTCACCGACTGCACACACACACACACACACACAACAGTTAGAACACACGCAGACGCACACAGACACACACCACCCTCAGTGGAACAGAGGTCGTTACCTCCAGTTCTCTGAGGGCGTTGTCACACTCCTTCTGACCCGGCGCCTGCTGAGTGCACATGGTGATGAGCTGGTTGATACTGTCCGTCACGGCTCTGTGGACACAAACACATGTAAGAGACACATCAGCAGGACACGTGAAGCCTGACGGAGCGAGGGTTACCGAGCGGCAGCTGCCAGCTGGTTCTTCAGGTTGGGGGAGCTGGGGTCGGTGGACAGAGCTTTGGCTGCCAGCAGCAGTTTACTGGAGGACATGGAGATGGTCTTCAGGTTGGACACCACCTGGGTCTGGTCCTCTTTAGACTGGAGGAAGACATTGACTGTTTTAGTAACACAACCTCGTGTCTAATTATCCTTATTACATGGACACATTGTTCTTTAATTCCATTCAAATAAACTATCAATGATATATAAATGAATTAATGCAGAAATCTCTCTCTCTCTCTCTCTCATCCTGACCTGCGATGTTCCTGCCATGTCGACTCCAGCGTCCAGGAAGTTGCTGAAGTCTTGTCCAAACTTGCTGGTGGACCTGGCCAGGTCCTGCGTGGTCCCTCTGGAGGCCTGGACCACCTCGTTGGCTGACTGATTCAGACCGGCCGCCACCTGGTTGAGCTGAGCCTGAACCTCCTGGAAGCTCCGCCCACTGGACGGGAACTAGGGCAGGAAGAGGACCATGAGAATCCAGAAGAGAAGAAGAAAGGAACCAACACACAATGTGACGTCATGAAGCCTGTTTACGTCCCACAATGCAACATTATCATTCACTAGAGTTGTGCTGCTAAAGTTGAGCTCTAACATCATCGAATCTGTTTTCAGTCGTTCTCTGACACGTGTTCATTATGATGATGATTCCGAGCAGTAGCCTCCATGTGGAATATTTGACTGTAAGAATAATACAAATTAACGAGGTCAGTCATACAGAGAATCTCCAGCATGAATAAAAGGTTGTGTTGCACTAACAGAATGAGACAGGAGGGTCTTGCTGGCCTCGCCCACAGTGCGGATGGCGTTGTCCACATCCCTCTGTCCAGGAAGGCAGTTCACAGTTCTGTTCAGGGCCTGAGACACGGCCTTGGCCACCTACACACACACACACATTCAAAACACGTTATCTTATCTCTTTGGTTTAAGGGTCATGCTTCTAATCAGGAAGTGGTTGGACGGTCGTCTGACCTGGGCGAGCCTCTGCTGACTCTCTGCGTCTCCTGGCTTAGCGATGGCCCTCTTGGTCTCTTCTATCAGGTTGCCCGACTTGTCCATGACGTCAGCGGCGCAGTCCAGCATGGCGTTGCGCGCCTGCGAGTCGTCCGTGGTGGCAGCGACTCCTCTGGCGGCAGAGGCCAGGGACTTCAGAGCCTGGGCCACGTCTCTGGCTGCCATGCCTGGACACAGAGAGAAGGAATCCATCAAGACACAAATCATTCAGAATTGTACAAATTACACCTGACACCTGATGAAATCCAAATGGGTCATAAAGCAGAGGAAAGACATGAAAAACATCTGGATCGGTTCGTCCTCCTTATTCCATCCAACTCATCTTGAAGCTGCTCTTAGAGGAACAGAGGATGAGATGAGTGTGTGTTGTGTGTTGTGTGTAGCTCACCTGTGTAGTTCTCGTTGCCCTGCGTGGCCTCACTCAGCAGCTGAGCGATGGCTGAGCTCACAGCCTTGGTGCTGGTGCCCAGATCCTGGGAGCATTTCTCAAGCTGAGAGAGGAACAACATGAAGATTATCCTGCTGCTGACGTCCAAGTGTGTGTGTGTGTGTGTGTCTGTGTGTGTGTGTGTGTGTCTGTGTGTGTCTGTGTGCGTGTGTGTGTCTGTGTCTCACCGTCTCTCCTGGCAGTGGTTTGAGTTTCCCCTCCTCAGCTGAAGCCTTGGCCTCCCTCATGTCTTTCTCCAGATCTCTGACCATTGACAAAGCGTTGTCAATCTCCAACGGACCACACGCTTCCTGAGCCTGCACACGCACACACACACACACACGCATGAAAACACAAACGCACACACACATTGACGAGTGGTCCAGACCTGTCGTACGAGTCGTGCACAGATAATCTGACTTTCTTTCCACTAAAACGCTTTAATTTGCTGGAGATATGTTTGATGTTGAGCGTGGACATTCCTTGGGTTTGGAAACGAGAGATTTACAACTAGTTTGATCAGAGTTTAGTGGATGAAACTCGAACTTGTACAAACAAAGTTCACAGGAAAGAGTGGCAGGGATTTTGTAGAAGAATCTGAAGATGTTCCGTCCCTCATGTCCGAGTGTGAGTTACCTTCTGAGAGGCGGTGCGGAGCTCAGCCAGAGCACTGGCCAGGTTCTTAGCACACTGGCTGAGCTGCATCGCGGAGGCCTGGTCACTGATGTTGGGAACAGTGGATTTAGAGGCTGTGACCATTTTAGCACCAGGCTGAAGAGAAGAGAAAACAGTCAGTGTCCGGTTTCACTGAAATAAAGTAGAAAACTACAGAAAGGCTTTTCACAGTCATGAACAACAATTTATTCTCCAAATGTCAGAATCTTTTATCCTTACACATACACATGAGGAGAAAGGATCATTCAAAATGTGAATATCTTCATTTAATGTGGAAATCTCTTGTTTGTGGATGTTTCACTGATTTCAGGTCATTCAAGGAAACTAAATAATGAACTTAAGACTCAGTCCATCACAGGAGAATTTGAAACCTTCTCCCTGTTGACTGGTGATGCAGCGTTTCACCACAACGGTAAAACACACTTGTGTTGGTGACTACTCTCTGTGGGGAGGATGTAGATGTGCTGATTGGCTGGTGCCACAGTCACCTGCAGGAAGTTCTGGCTGGCACTGATGAGGGCGAGCTGAGCGCTGGGGCTGTCGGGCTGAGACTGGCTGCCTCGGACTCCCTGAACCAGCTGAGGGATCTGCTCCGCCACCACCTGAACACGAGAGAGGAAATCAAACCCAGAGACAAGATGAGCACATCCAAGATGAAGACGCTCAGTCTGTAACCAGCATGAGAAGAGCACGCAGGTCAGGGGGCGTTTACCTTGCAGCTCTGGACCAGCTGCTGCTGTGCGGCCTGGTTCCTGTTGGACGAGGCGGCGTGCTGAGCAGCAGCGATGGTCTGAGTGGCTGCTGCCGCCGCCTGTTTGGCTGCGTTCTGACAGGAAACAGGAAACAAGACATGTGTCATTACCACTGTGTTGCTGCAGGACTGAGGTAGAACAGCAGCTGAGGAGCTCTGCCTCAATCCTCGTTACCTCCAGCTTGTTGACAAGTCGTTTCTTGATGGCGTTCTGGGCGGCGGCGTTGGTGGCCATGCGGAGACCCTCAGCAGCCTCTCGTAACTTCTGCTGCTGCTCCTCACTGTCAGGGTTCGCTGCGGCACCCTGGGGTGAAAGACACAAACACATGTGAACATTAAAATGATGACGTCAGTTCAACACTAAAATAATGGAGGTCAAAGACAAAGGGCGGACCTTAGCCGCCTCCACCATCTTGGCAGTGGCATCGGCCAGCAGTTTGGCGGCTGACAGCAGTTTACGCGAGTTCTCCAGGTCGGTCTCTCCCTCTGCATCCATCTTGATGGCGTTGACCAGATCAGACGTGGCCTGGGCAAGAATACGAGCCTGCCGAACCATCTCACCTGACGAGTTAAAGAGAGGAAACGTCAGAGGGAAACTTTTAGTGTTTCATTAAGTCTCTTCAGGAGACACGTGTTTAATCATCGAGCGAACAACAGTCACGGTTCATCCTCTGGACACCATGAGATTCAACATATTTCACAGAAACTCAGCCTATATATACATGTCAAGCTAAGTTTGGCCTCAGGAGGCGAAGGAGGGTCTAAAATGTCCAGACTTTATTCTCTGAATTCTTCAAAGTGTGGAGATGTTTGAGGACAGATAGGTGGCGCTGTTGGTGAAGCCCAGCTGAGTGCGCCCCCTGTGGTCATTAGTTTAGAGTGCGTCACCCACCAGCATCTCCCATGGAGCTGAAGATGTTCTCGGTGACATCCAGAATGCGGTCGGTGGCTTCCCCGTGGCGTCCGATAGGATGGCCGCCGCTGGCGTACTGTTTGATGTGCTGGAGCAGCTCATTGAGGGCATGAGTGACGCCGGTGGCAGCCACGCCCACCTGCTTCAGGAGGCCCTCGTCATTGGTCGCCCCCTGCGACGCCTCCACGCACCCTTCTACAGACTTGGCCACCAGCTTTCCGGCCTCGATCAGCTGCTCCTGACACACCGGCGAGCTGATGGTCGGAGCCACCACCTGACGAGGGACGAGATGGAAGAATGAAACGAGATGAGACTCTGGATGTCCGACAGGCGGCGCCCGGCTCGAGTGGACGACTCACCCTGGTGCAGGCCACCAGCTGAGACGTGGACAGAGCACACTGAGTGGCCGCGGCGATCACACGGTTCTGCTGGGCCGAGTCCTCCGTCTTCTGGGCCACGTTCTTGGCTTTGAGCACCAGGGCTGCGGCAGCGTTAGCTACAGCTTTAGCCAGCTGCATTAGCATGTCCTGCCAACGACAAACACTCGTCAGTTACGATTCACTGATCGCTCGTTACGCATGGGACAAAGAGGAGGAGCTAATTATTACATGTTGTGAAAGTAGAATTTAAATACAGACGATCAATGAATGTGAATAAAGACGACGACACATCTCCACTTCCTCCACTACACAATATCCATGTGTGTTTGTTTATATATATATATATATATGACCATTACTGCAGCCAGCCACCAGGTGGCGATCAAGCTGTTCTGGCTTCACTTTTAGGAAATGTCAAGTCGTCCATCTTTATTAACACACTATGGTTGGAAGAAGTTAGAATATTTGGAATTTTGTAGATTATTTATAAAATGATTCTTTATGATTATTCTTATTATTAAAATCTGAAAATAATAAATGTGTTGATATGACAGCGGAGAGAGGAAGTGAAAAATGTCTGACTTCATAATTAATTTGCCAAAAAATGAGATGAAACACATTAAACAACGTTACAGATCAAATTAATTGATAGTAATATTATTGTTGATAATATGTTTATGGTGAATTACGTTAGCCACCATATAATATATATATATAAATATATATATATATATATATTATAAAACTTGACACTGGTGACAGAAGGTCCTGACCCCTCCCTTCTGAACTCGCTCCTCTGATTATTGACTGATTGGATGATGATCACGTGACTGGATTATTATTCATAATGTCGAATTAGAGATGGTTTTGATTGGCTCTTCAGTTTGAAACATTTGCCTGACGGACACGTTTGTTACCAGGATTTGATAAAAAGTGAGGACTCTCCCTCTGGTTCCCCTGAAAGATCCGTTACCTAGAAACTGTCAGATACAGACATGAAACACACACATTCATCAGACACACACACCTCATGTGTTTGTGTTGTCAACCTTCTCACTCTCAGGGTTAAGAGGCTGAAGTTAACAATCACATCGTTTGTGATGGGGGGGTAAAGACTCACCTGGAACTGAGGGTCAGTGTCCGTCTCTCCGATGTGCGACAGGAGCTCGCCGCTGGCCTGCCCCACGTTTCCTGCAGCCTGCAGCAGGATCTGACGCGGCTGCAGGGAAACAAACAACATGTAACTCAAACTGCAAAGAGTAGAAACATCTGTGTGTCTCAGTCTGGCTCTGCACTGACCTCTGTGTTTGCCGGCTGAGCGGTCTTCAGCATGTCGGAGACGGCACACGCCAGGTTCTTAGCGGCGCCCAGCAGCTGCTGACCGTTTGCTCCTTCGTCCTCCATGAGCGCCGCCAGCAGTTTGACACCCTTTGACATCTCCGTCAGGTTGGAGGAGATGGTGGTAACAGCACAACCCACGGCCGTGTAGTCCGTCTCTGCTGGGTCGCCTGACGACAGGTTCATTGAAAGATCAATTTGTGGCCCAGACCGACTCTATGTAAAGAAACATGTCCGCTGATTCTACCTGCGGTGAGGTTGACCATGGAGGCGGTGCCTGCTGTGATGGCGTCCACCTGGGAGTGGATCTCATGTTTGGACTCATCCATCTTGTTTTTGCGCCAGGCTTGGGACGCCTGAAACAAGGACAAAGAAAAAGTCCTCCGGTCACAGAGATGCAGAACGAACCGGTCGACGCTCAGAACAACACATCAGCACACAGATCAAGAATGAAGGAGTTCAATCTCACGGCGTCGGTTCCCAGCGGCGGCAGAGTGTCGAAGTCGTCCAGAGCGGCCTGAGCAGCCTGGACCGCCTGCATACTGGAGTTAATGGTTCCAGTCAGAGCTTGTTGAGCTGAAGTCTGAGGAAACACAGGAAATACTGTCACCCCCACGACACACCGCGTTACAGCCCAAGATCAGAGTCTGTGTTTCTCTGTGTCTCACCAGTGGAGGCATGTGTCCCCGGTGCATCTGTCCACTGGTGATGTGCTGCTTGGCCTGAGGCATGGAGCCCATCTGGAAGCTCTCTGGTCCTCCGGCTCCGGAGCGCATGATGGCCGGCAGCGCCACCGAGCCCGTCTCCACCTTCCCCACCCGGTTGAACTGCTGCTGCAGCACCGTCGACCTGGAGAGAGGAACCGTGAGAGAAGTGAGGATCCAGCTGCGCGCACGCACACAGACACACACACACACACACACACACACACCTCACTTTTTGGGAGACACAGAGTCTTCCAGCATCGTTGACTCTTCATCTCCTTCCAGACCAAAATGATCTTTGCTCTTTTTCTGTAGTCGATAAACAAATGAAACCTGGTTAGACATCAAGATGCTTTTGTCTGAGAAGATCAAGAAGTTCACAGATTCCAGGGTTTGAAGACAAGGACACTGATCTAATGATTAAACCAGTAGGTTTTCCACAGTTGTGAATAATGTGTCCATGTTCACCTTCTTGAGGATGATGTCGATGTATCCGGCGATGAGCTGAGCGATCTGCTCTCCCTCAGTGGTCTGCACAGAGTAGTACCCGTCCTGATAATCTCCAAAGTCCTGGAAGATCAAGGTCACACACATGCTCCTGAATCCTGAGTTTAAGCAGCTTTCTGTCTTCAGCTGTTTCTGTTCAGCGGCTGCATGCATCTGAAGACTGTTTCACAGCGCTGCCACTAGTCCCATTACCAGGCTTCAACCCAACCATTAACTCTAGAGCAATCACAGGAAGCCTCTGTGGACAATCTACCCGGCAGAAGAAACACCTCCTGCATCCTGAGTCCGGCGTCTCACAGTCAACCCCCCCGAGCAGCAGCTCAGGGGCAATGACCTGTTCCGTCCTTTCCCTTGAAGAACTCACCAGGGTGAAGCTCTTGGGCGAAGCAGCCCAGCGTTTGATGTTGGTCAGGTTCCACTCCTGGATCACCTCCTTCGTCTTCTCGTCCACCCTCATCACGCACTCCTTGGTGATTCCCAGCAGACGAGGCACCAGTTTGTTCTTTCCCTTCATTTTCTCCTGCAGGACGTTAAATCACAGTTAATGAAGCGGCAGCGTCACTGAAAACAGGTTCATCCCATTTAACATGTTGCAGCTGCTGTGTGTAAAACACTGATCACTATTTCTTTCCTTGTGCATCGACACCAGAGACTGTGAATAAAGATGGACGACATGATCGCCCCCTGGTGGCTGCACTATAGGTCATTAACCCTCCTCCTCCATGTTAGCAGGCGGGACATGGACCAAACTAAAAAATTAAAGTAGACGTTAAATAAATGTTTGTTCAAGTTTCTGATCAGTTTGGTTTGAATCAGTTATTTGATGATATAAAAACAGGCTGAGACGTGATGATTGACAGCTGAGACTGACTCCTGATTGGTCGAGAGCGTGCACAATACTGCACACTGAACCCATGAGCACAAGATGGCAGCATTCGTATCCGCGATGTTTTAGCTTCATTTTGTACAATGGGAGGAAGTGGAGACAAGTCTATGGTCATCATGTGGTGATAATTCAAATATAATATGAGCGTCTGTGGCTCAGGAGGAAGATGGTTTGATTCCCGGCTCCTCCAGTCTGCATGTCAGTGTTTGGAGTGAGACAGTTGTGTGGTCGTCAGAGCAGAGAAATCACGAGAATCAGTAGATATAAGAAGTTTTAAATGTGACTGAAGTTCCATTTACATGTGTTCTTATTTAAAAATGTGAAAAACATGTCCATCCCATCAACCCTCTGTTGTCTGTGTTCCACCCGGCAGACCCCTGCTGAGAGAGAAGCGTCTCCTCACCTTGACCAGAAAGAAGGACACCCCGTACGTCTTCAGAGACCTGGCCAGCTTCACGTAGCTGACCTTGGCCTCGATCTCCGTCATGTTCTGGCAGTTTTTGTGCGCCTGCAGGGACACGAGAGGGGATGAGAGGAGGAGGAGTCATCTCCTTTAGATTAACTACATCAGAACTACATACATCTCCTGCTCTGCTCACGGCTCAGAGAAACTAAAGTAAGGTTCTGTTCAGACCTGGTGTCAACATCCGACCTGAGAGATCTGATCGTGTGTTCATCTGTAAACTTGTCTGTTCACACCTGGTATTAAAGTGCGTCCTCCTGAATGCGTCTCCTCTGATCATGTGACCAGATTGCACTTCCTGCTCTTTAGGTAAATAATCACGTACGTCGTTTCTGTTCATGAAGACAAAACATGCGTCTCCACTATAATCATCGTTATGTAGAGTTACAGGTTCGTACATGTACGACAACTGGACGTGTTGTGTAGTGAGTGTTTGTGAAGCAGCAGCAGCAGGTTGTCGGGTCCGGGAGGACGTGAGTGGACTAGACGTCCTCCATCTGTGGCTCAGGACACGTTCACACTGATGAAAGAATGAGGTCAGCAGACGACCTCTCGATGTGTCTGAGTGACTCATCTGGATTCTCTGTGATCGGACGTAAACACCAGGTCTGTGAACTTTATCTGTGACGACTCGTGATGTCTGGTTCTCACCTGGAAGATTTTCTTCTCTCCTTTGTGTTTGATATATTCTTTGGGAAGGAACTCCTTTAAACTGAGGAGAAAGATTACAACTGAAAATCAAACACACCTGACGAAACTCAAATGATAGAAATAATAATAACAAGGATGATGATGAAGAAAAGACGACAGTGAGGAGGAGTGTGAAGACGGAGCTCACTCCAGGAATCCAGGCTTGTGTTTGGTCTCGTTGTGGTCGCCGAACTGAATCTGACACTGATAACCTGCAAACTCACAGGCCTTGTCAAAGGAGACGGGGTGGGAGCCGTTCAGGATGTCGTCACGGGCCTGTGGCAGACACACACACACACACACACACACACACACACACACACACACACACACACACACACACACACACACACACACACACACACACACACACACACGAAAACTTATAGAAACAAAAAGAACAACCTGAGTAGAACAAACTAAAGAATACTTGATTCTGATTGGCTGGATTGGTGAAGAGGGAACTGAAGCAAAGGATTATGGGATGGAGGTGGTGTACCTGCACGTAGAGCAGGTTGAGCTGGACGGGATCTCTGGAGTCCACGTTCTGATCCGAGTAGAAGAACTTCCTCCTGAGCAGCAGCATCTCTGTCTCCTCCACGCCCTGTTCCCTCAGCGTCCTGCCGTGGTCCAACCAGTTCACTGAGGACAGACACAGGAGACACCGACGCTCTAACACCGTGTTTATAGATCTGATATACAGACAAATCTGTTTGCATTTAATCTGACTGATTAAGTGAGTCATGATTTTAGTGGGATTTTAATTGGAATAAATATAAAGATGATGATGGTGTAATTTTTGTTGGATTCTCGAGTTCATGTGTGTTGTGTGTGTGTCTCTTACACTCGTCGTCTGTGTGCAGTTTCTGCTTCAGCTTCTCCATCTTCTTGTCGTCTCTCAGCAGAGTCTTGTCTCTCTTCAGTGTCCCTGTGGTCTCCTCCTTCTTCTCCTCACCGATGTCTCGCACCAGCGAGTACTCGTCATAGTTTGTGATGCCTGAAACACACACACACACACACACAGACACACACAGACACAGACACATTACAGGACTCCAGTAGACTCTACAGTCGATCTCGTTCTGGAGGTGATGACGTCAGGACAAACGTCACAGAGAGAGACAACCGACCTATTCTGGCGCAGATGGTCATGAGCATGTCGCTGACGATCTTGGAGTCGTCCACCATGACGGTCTTCACTGTGCCGTCCAACATGCGGATCTTCAGAGGCCTGTGCTTCTTCTTGTACTCCAGAGTGTCCTGACAGGCAGGACAAGTTCAGATTCAGTGTTAGAGGAACCCAGATGAAGTTTTAGTCACAAGTCCCTGTTGTCACAGTTTTTCTCGACAGGACGTGAGCTGACGAGCACCAGGACACAGACACAGGATTTAAACCCGACCAGTTTATGGGTTGGCAGACATACTGCCCTGCAGACGTTTGCCTGTCGACCTGATCCGTTTCAGTCGACACACATTTGTTTTCCAGAATCATATGAGGTCTCTGTGACCTTTGACCCCCGAAATATAATCAGTTCAAGTCCAAGTGAACATTTGTACTAAATATGAAGAGATTCTCTCACGTCGTTCATGAGATATTCACAAGAATGGGATGGACACATAAAACCTCCGACCACTAGGTGTCGCTGCCATGTGCATTTATGTATATATTTTACTTTACTAAAATTATGGTTATTTTCTTAGTTCAAGTTCTATTGTAGTAATTTATAATAAAGTTTACAGTTAAACTGTAAAGAATAACACCTCAGCTACATTTATTCGTCATAAGACAATAACATGTTAGGAATCTTTGATTATTACACTTAATATATATATATGGTATCAGAAATGTACTTTTACTCCCTTATATCAACATCGGCCACAAATAGCCACGTGGCTGAGGTTCCAATCTAAACCACACTGGACGTATTTCTTCATGTTTCCATTTGTTCTGTGTTCGAGGGAAGTATTTGTTGCACTTTGTGACTCACTCCATTCCTCAGCATGTAGTAATCCAGGGCCTTTCCTGCCTCCAGCCAGATGCCTTTCTTTGGGTCTTCATCGGACAGGAACAGCCCGTAGTCCTGAGCTGTGGAGCAAACACAAGTCAGAGTGGAGCTGCTGGCTCAAGGCTGCACTGTTTATCAGGTCACTTCTCTGCATCTTCTCTGGAGGATCATGTGTGAACACAAATGTGAGTGAGACGTGATGTAAACATGATCACATGACCTCAGAGGTCACACGTCACTTCCTGTCTCTGTCTGCTGCAGCCGGCTGCCCCCCCTCTCACCTGAACCAGGAGGAGGATCTGATGCTGTGAACGAGTCTGTGCAGAAAACCTGCTGCTGAGTTGTTCAGCTGTGAAACACAAACTCTGGAGACGAGTCTCTGGAGACGAGTCTCTGGATTTGACCTGGAGCTCAGGTCTGAAAACGTCTTAAATGTGAACGGGTTGGAACACGACCTGCACAGAGCGGCTGTGAGACATCTTACGTAAAGACACATAACTCCGGACTATTCTCAGTTTACAGCTGTTTTCAGCCTGTAATCATCTCCACTCACACTCTGTCACACGCTGCCTGATTCGCTCCTGTGCTCAACTGCCCATCACGGGCCACTGACCCACAGCAGGACTCGTTCAGCGGAGCTGAGTTTTACAAGCTGACAGTGAAGTATCCAGACTCCGCTTCAGAGAGAAATCACAAAACATTTAACAAATGAAAAAGTTGAATTAAAACTTATGATTCCGAAGTTTCAGCTGAAAACCAACAGGTATTTATTAGTGTTGCTGAGTGATTCAGAACCAAATCTTTACTTTTCAGTGTTTGACACTTTATGTGATGAAGCTATTTTCATTATAACTGTTTCCCATGTATTTCAGTGACAGGGCCTTTTGACTCTTTGACTCTTTTTCATGAATGAAGACGTCGGACGTGACGCTTTAAATCCATTAGGACGTTAACGGTGTTAATTTGGTGTCAGTCGTCATGTTTACACAAACACACTTTTAGGAGGATTTTCTGAACCATTGTTGAATCTTCAAGTTGAACAAACATTGTTTACCTGCAGAAACTGATTTAAATGACATTATATTATGACTTCTAGCTCAGTTGACTTGTCCTGTCCCCAAGTGTGTGTGTGTGCTGTCTGTCTGTCTGTCTGTCTGTCTGTGTGTGTCTGTGTGTGTGTGTCTGTCTGTCTGTGTCTGTGTGTGTGTCTGTGTGTCTGTGTGTGTGTGTCTGTCTGTGTGTCTGTGTGTCTGTCTGTCTGTGTCTGTGTGTCTCTCTGTCTGTGTGTGTCTCTCTGTGTGTGTCTGTGTGTGTCTGTGTGTGTCTCACGCTGGCCGAGCTGAGCCTCAGGAACTCTCTCCCTGATCATGCGGCAGGCGTCGTACACCATCGTCGACGGTTCAAACTGCATCGTCTTCACCACGTTCCCGACGCCGATCTTGAGTGACAGGGCCACCATGACTGCTGCTCTGCACCTCGGCCCGACTCACTCCTGCAAAACATTTAAAAACAGTCAAACATCACGACCTTCTTCAGAGTCCGGCTGCTCCTCAGGGCCACAGACCAATCAGAGTGGACTATAGGTGGCGCTGTTTGAAAAGGATTATACAGAAACTACAAAAACTATTTCACTAAACTCTGATGAAGCCGAACTCGTGACCTTTTAGGGCAGATCCAGGAACCTTTGATCTCTTTAACATCGTCGGATCAAATCCTTTTTAACATTTTCACTCAGAATAATATAATCATAATTCATGATTTTAACGATATTAATGAGTGTGTGAGTGCAGTGGTGTCAGAAGGAGACTTGATTCCTCTCGTAGTTTCAGCTGATGAAGTTCAGTGAGGAGGAAGCTCGACTTCACAGAGTGGAGAGTGTGAACGTTAGAATGAGGAACAGCAGTTATATTTACAGCATAACAAGAAACTGCAGAAACGGACTTCTATAATCGGCTCCATCGTTGCTATGACAACACATTTATACCCAGCTGCTCAGAAAACAGTGTTCACCTCTAATCTGACGTCATGTCAGATTGAACTGATCAGAACTGTGACTGACAGCTGATCATTTATCATCCGGTGTCAGTTTAACACAGGACGACAATAATCGAAGATCCTGAATGAACGATGGAATATGAAGAATTAACATAAAAACTGAATTGACCCGACAAAGCATCAGATTCCACAGGAACACACAGTTCACAGCTTTGAGCAACACACACACACACACACACACACACACACACACACACACACACACACACACACACACACACACACACACACACACACACACACACACACACACACACACACACACACACACACACACACACACACCTCAAACTGCCTGTGAAGAAGTGACAACTGGTCAAAATGTCCTCACTGTGTTGGGTTCCTGCTTAAAACAGTCCTCACAAAGATATAAGTACAGGAACACACACACACAGCCAAGAAAAAACTGACAAATAACACGTGTGTGTGTGTGTGTGTGTGTGTGTGTGTGTGTGTGTGTGTGTGTGTGTGTGCGCAATGTGAAGAAAACTGAAATAAGGAAACAGAAATGTCAGTTTGTGTCAAAGCAGAAACTCGAACCACAACATGTGACTCAAAGTGAGAGTTTGTCTTCATCAACGTGACGAAGAAGAGGAGGAAGCTTCCTCTGCTCTTTTCTCTTCAATCGGTCGAGTTCAACCAGACTTTTCTGCACTTAGAGCAAAGTAAAACTCCTGGAGCTGTAAATGTTCCCTGTTTGATCTAAGTCTGAGCTGCAGTAACAACAGAACTGTGCAGGAGGACGGAGGGAGGACGAGGGAGGACGAGGGAGGACGAGGCCGTGAGTTACGACCAGGAGACGACAGCAGAGGCTGTGAGCTGCAGAGCGATGGAGAGAGAGCGAGTGTTGGCGTCGCAGCTCCGAGGGATTGGATGTCACAACACAGACGCTCTCACATCCTGCTGACACGGTCTCACTATCAGTTCCTCTTTCTGTTCCTGGCTCCGTGGCGGATGTCACCGGGCAGCGGCCAGAGCCAGGGTCAGATCTCAGGCTGCAGCTCTGATCTGAAGTCCAGGCATTGTAGTAACAGATAAAACAAGAGGTTTCTAGAGAAGAGTCGTTTCCTTCAACACGAGTTCCTCCACGAGTCAATCTATTACTTTGATCAGTTTCATTCCTCTGACATTTACTTGAGTGTTTATAAAGAAGAGAGAAGGGGAGTACCTGATGTAAAACACTGTTTGAGTGACAGCCCTCCTGTCCAATCAGATGCGCAGCTCTGGAGTTCTTCTCTGGCTGAAAAATTAAAAACCAACAAAAACCAGGTTACATTCCTGAGACTTCAAGAATCTGAAAATTCAATAAAACAGACTCATAGTAAAAAAACCGAACAGCTCAGATTAAATCAGGTTTTCTGGTAGAAACAAGTTTTAAAGAAAAGATTTAAACAAGGACGTTTCATTTCCTCAGCCGGGATCCAAATAAAACCTACTGAACTGAACTGTGGTGTCATGAGGAGAGTGCTGGTGGAGGTGTGAGCTCAGAGGTGGTGTCGTTTTAAACAGGATCATACAAACAACCACTTCCTGCTTCAAGGAGCTGGACATTCAAGAATCCTCCAGTCGTCCAATCTGTGCAGAACAGATCCAGTTTCAGAGCCTCAGCTTCAAACCAGGTGACATGAAGTCAGTTCACACAAATATTTTACAAGCTGAGTCTGGTTCTAATGCTGAGGTCGACTCTTTATCTGCAGCAACATGTCTGGAGCCACGTCAGGACCTCTGGCTCTGAAATAACATCTTAGCTCAGGCTGCTGGTTCACTTTAATGGGGTGAGTGTGAGTGTGTGTGTGTGTGTGTGTGAGTGTGAGTGTGTGTGTGAGTGAGTGTGTGTGTGTGTGTGAGTGTGTGTGTGAGTGTGTGTGTGTGTGTGTGTGTGAGTGTGAGTGTGAGTGTGTGTGTGTGTGAGTGTGAGTGTGAGTGTGTGTGTGTGAGTGTGATTGTGAGTGTGAGTGTGTGTGTGAGTGTGTGCAGTGTCAGTGGATCTTCTCTCTTGTGAGATCCCCTCTCACTTGTCCTGATGTCACTTCCTGTTTAAAAAGCGCTCACATGCCATAAAAGGACATTTCAGTGTTTCGTATGTTGTTTCCTTCCAGCTGTGAATCAGCACTGGATCCCGACCGCAGCCAATCCTGCGACAGTTTGTTTGTGTGGACGGAGATAAGAAGAAGTTTGTCTGCTCCATTATGAATAAAGAGGTTAAACACAGAGAGACGATCCTCGACCTGAAGAGGAGGAACACTAATTACTGCACTGACTGAGAAATGAGGAAGAGTTCACCACAACCCTAACCCTATCAAAATCAGTTTGTCTCAAAAACACTAGAATGTGTCTAAATCAGTTTTCAGACCTGAACTGAAGCTGTGACGTGTTCCTGACACGTTCCTCACGTGTTCTGACTTGTTCTTGACCGCTCCTCACGTGTTCCTGACGTGTTCCTGACGTGTTCCTGACTTGTTCCTGACTTGTTCCTCACTGTTCCTGACGTGTTCCTGACTTGTTCCTCCGCTCACGTGTTCCTGAGTGACGGTTCTGACTTGTTCTCACTGTTCCTCACGTGTTCTGACTTGTTCCTTTCCTCACATGTTCCTGACGTGTTCCTGACGTGTTCCTGACGTGTTCCTGACGTGTTCCTGACGTGTTCCTGACTTGTTCCTCACTTGTTCTCACTGTTCCTCACATGTTCCTGACTTGTTCTCCGTTTCCTGACTTGTTCCTGACGTGTTCCTGACTTGTTCCTGACTTGTTCCTCACATGTTCCTGACTTGTTCCTGACTTGTTCCTGACTTGTTCCTGACTTGTTCCTGACTTGTTCCTCACATGTTCCTGACGTGTTCCTGACTTGTTCCTCACGTGTTCCTGACATATCGTCCCGTCAGTCCCGACTCCACAGTCAACTGTCGCCCTGACAACAACCATCCGCTGCGCCTGCAGCCGTCAGATACTGAACATCTCTCATCCTCCAGGCCCGACCACACTCTGCTGGTCAGAAACTTATAAAAACTTATCGTATTAAACCAGAACAACACATTTCCCTCTCCGAGCTGCACAGCGGGGCTGATACGTCCAACATGTGATGCTGCAGATGTTCAGATATCACACAATTCCCTGAATGTTAGAAACTCTCATTGTAGCACCAGCCTGAGGAGCCTCCGTCACAGCCTTCTGTTCCCGAGCTTCTTCAGAACAACCATCTGATCTGTGACCTCTGGGATCTGAAACCTCATCACCTGATAATAATAAGCGTGTTTGTGACATCAGTTCATCTTCAAGTCCAGAATCAACCACGACATCAACCAGCAGCTGAAGTTTGAAGCATCTTGTCCGTCACATTCACAATAGATCCTCAATTGTGTTTTAGCTCCATATCAGAAATAATCTCCGTCCACACGAACACACCTGAAAGCACACGTCACATGACCTCTCACCTACACTGGTCATGTGATGTAAACAGGAAGTAGATTGTCTACTCTGCAGTCGGTTGCTTAGTAACAGTATTTCTGCTGGGTCACACACACGAGCTGTTTTCAGACCTGCAGGTGAAATCCAGAGAATCATCTCCAGAGTTTCTCCAGAGCCGGGTGCAGCCGACAGAGACAGGAAGTGACGTGTGACCTCTGCTGCAGAGGTCATGTGATCATGTTGACATCACCTGACACCTTCAGCTCTGGTCACCACGAACTCTCTTCACATCTTCGTGTCTTCTTCGTGTGTGTCAGCACTTCTTCACCAGAGGTTTGTTTTAGTTTCTTCATGTTTGTGTCCCGTGTTAGAAGCTCCTCCCCCACTCACTCAGTGGAGGATCCTCTGCTGTTCACACTGCTCCTGGATCTACACTTTATACAGGAGCTCAGGAGGAGGAAGACAAACTGAGTGTGATCCTCCAGAGAAGATCCAGAGAACTGAGGAGCTCAGTCTGAAGCAGCTGATGAAGCGTCCAGAGAAACGAGCCTCTGCTTCTTTCAGCTTCATCACAGCTTCAACATTCACATGAAGTTTTACATCCAGATGAACCTTTAGCTTTAAAATGAGGATTCTACTCTAAGTCAAAGTAGACGTTCCAGAGCACACACCCTCTCACTCCTCTGCTTCCATCCACCTCACTGTACCACCTGCCCGCTTGACCACCATGGCATCTGGAGCCTCCAGCCGCTCTGCTCCCTCCTCTGGAACTCATCCGTAACATTGACTCTCTCCATTTTCAAATCCCGTCTATTTAAACTGACACGTTCAGTCCGATTGTTTTCATTTGGCCGAACTACATAATGTTTCATTCTCTGTTCATATTATTGATCTTTTTAATACTTTGGGTTTTTGTTCTGTTTTTATCTTTGCCTTGTTAGTGACCTTGAGTGCTGTGAAAGTGCCTACAAATTAAATGTATTATGTATTATTGTTAAATAAAAGATGGTTTCTGTCATTTCCGGTCGTTCATATCTCACTGATGTTTATTCATGTTGAACTGTTGACTGACTCAGGATTGGTTGAGAGTGTGTGTGGGCGGGACCTCACTGCTGCTCAGACTCACTGTAAATGACGTCAAAAATGCAAGATGGCGGCGCCCGTACCATCTTTATTTACAGTGGTGTGTACGTGTGAAACCTACAGTACAGTTTTAAATCTAATTTTATACCTTGACCTATGTACAACTTTATCAACCTGCCTGAAAGAATGTTCCTGTCTTTGTTTCCTGGCTCCTGCCGCACATCATCCTTTAAATGAGGTTCGTTTTTAGCAGCAACATGAGCCTCAGAGTGAGGAGCTGCTCGCTGCCTCCAGCCCTGCACAGGAATTCAACTGAGCATTCCTCTGGAATACCAGCGACAGACAGAGGAGAAGAGAGGGAGGCTTTATTCAGCCTCATGTCACTGGCAGCCACAGCAGGAACTAAGTGCAGCCAATCCCAGTGGAGAAGAGGAATGTGAAGACGGAGGGATTCTCTGGCAGAGGGAAGATAACATCTCATCTCCAATTTTAAACTGTTTTCAACTCACAGGAAGTCGACCAACGGAAAACAAGGCTGGCCGGAGTACACAATATATAAAGCTATTTATATTTCATCAAATATATTATTAAAGCACGAAAATACTCTCCCAGACCACGGTCCAGACCAATGCACCAGCATTTAGTACAGAAGAGGTGTTCTGGGTCTGGACCAAACTGAACCATGGTTCTGTTCCACAGTGAAAACACTTGTTGGGAAAGTTTGGACTTTTGGACCAATCACAGGAAGTAGAGACAGAATTAAACTATAGAAGAAGAAGAAGAAGAAGAAGAAGAAGAAGAGGAAGCAGCTGAAGTCTTCACCTCCGATGATAAAATGTTTGAACCACGAGGACGTTCATTTGGTGTATTTGAACTAGTGTGGAGTACTGTAGTACTGTGGAGTACTATGGAGTACTGTGGAGTACTATAGAGTACTGTGGAGTACTGTAGAGTACTGTGAAGTGCTGTAGAGTACTATAGAGTACTGTGGAGTACTGTAGAGTACTGTGAAGTGCTGTAGAGTACTATGGAGTACTGTGGAGCACTATGGAGTACTGTAGAGTACTGTGAAGTGCTGTAGTACTGTGGAGTACTATGGAGTACTGTGGAGTACTGTGGAGCACTATGGAGTACTGTAGAGTACTGTGAAGTGCTGTAGTACTGTGGAGCACTGTGGAGTACTATGGAGTACTGTAGAGTACTGTGGAGCACTATGGAGTACTGTAGAGTACTGTGAAGTGCTGTGGAGTACTATGGAGTACTGTAGTACTGTGGAGCACTGTGGAGTACTATGGAGTACTGTGGAGCACTGTGGAGTACTGAAGGTGC